>NW_023425405.1:2032500-2305000 GCF_014108245.1 Pipistrellus kuhlii
GGACCTTTGAAAGTGCTGGACAAATAACTTTCTAATTCATTACCTTGAAAAGTATTGATAGTAATTTAAAAAGATGCACTTGCTTGGTCATTTATTTTCTTAGAAAATAAAATTATCTTATGTTAAATAATATAAGTTTATTAACCACTACTTGTTTCATAAATCTTTTTTATCTCCTCTCTCTCTTGCTGTTATTGCCAATTTAAAAAAAAAAAAATATGGCATTCTGTCTCTGCTACAACTTTTGTCCTCTCTCAAATTTGTTCTAATTAAGGCAGATTTTCTTCAACTTGATTTCAATCATCACAACTACATTCTTGTTCATGACATGCACTCAAAGTAACTCAATGCTAACCAGAGTCCACTATAATTGGGAAGGAAATTATTCCCACTGGTATTCCTTGCACCCAGAGCTAGAATTGACATTTCGCTGCACTCGGTGACATGGCCTCTCCACTGGAGAAGAAATAAAACGCATTTCCTACAAATAGGCAACAGGCACCTGACCTGTTGGATCAGGTTACATCAGGTTATGTTGTGTTAGGTGATGTGACATGCCCTGAAGTGACCCGAGGCAATGTCATTCTGTGTTACACTGGGGGAGCTGTGCTGCTCTTTATTAAACAACCATGGGAAGGCTTACCCACAGTGGCCACAAATCATTTACATGCCACCTCTGCAGAGGAGTGGGGAAATAGCTCTGCTCTGAATTTTTCCTCCTAAGAGTCATTTAAGGAAACCAGAGAACACATGAGCTACAGAAGCCACACAGGTTTCTATTGTTTTTAAAAGTGGAGTTAAAAAGCTCAGGTACGTACACAAGAGAGGCGTGTGTTTACGTGACAAGGATCAAACGTAGTCAGGAAACAACCTGTACTCTGAAGTTAAAATGAGAAATACTTCTGAAGTTAAAATGAGAAATAAAATGAAAAAATTGCTTTTTAAATAATTAAGTTTCAGATCAGTTTACCCAATTTTAGGTAAAATGTCAAGCCTATTCATAATAATCTTTCAGATGATTAAAATTTTTCTCTTGCCGGTCTAGTCTGGCTTAGAGGTTGAGCATCAACCTATGAACCAGGAAGTCTCCTTTTGATTCCTGGTCCAGGACACATGCCCAGGTTGCAGACTCGATTCCCAGTAGGGAGTGTGCAGGAGGCAGCTGATTGATGATTCTCCCATCACTGATGTTTCTATCTCTATCTCCCTCTCCCTTCCTCTCTGAAATCAATAAAAATATATTTGGGGAAAAAAAAAGTTTTCTCTTAAAATTTAACATCATGTAATTTAGAAGCCTCAATTAAAATGTGTGATAAAAATATGTCTTATGTGTTACTTTTAGGATGATTTTTATTAAGACAGTGGCTCTCAGAAACTATATTAAATTATTACATCATATGATATTATGTAAAAGAAATCCATTGTGCTTGGTCAGTTTTTCTAATGATTTCAATAGCATTTTCCTTTTGATATATCTTGCATATAACTTGTTTTAATTATCTGCATAAATAACTGAACAATATTGCATAAATCTACATAGGGATTTTGGAGTAATTAGTGGTGCACGGAACAAAATATAACCTTTCAGTTGTAGGCTGCCATAAAGGAAATAGGTTAGAGAGGTTTTATGCAAATTAGAAGTGCTCTGTGTTGGAAGCCTAATTCTACTTTTTATTGTTAGACAAGTCAATACTGCTTCTTGCTGAAATTGTATATGAAAGGGATTGGTTCCCATAGATGAAAGGCATAATCTTGACAATGAGGCCATATAAGCTGAGTGGTTGAAGTACTGAAAAAGGATTTCTTCGCTCTAATAGAGGATGTCTTATTAGTTTTATTAGTCACCACTGTTTGACCCACTAATATACTGTAAACTGAGTGAGTCACATGCATTGCAAACCAGGATGGAGCAGCATTGTAGCCATTTAGAATAAATGTAATCTCATATGAAGGACATTTCAAATGCAAAGAATTAAGGACCATATCTTATCCTTTGGTTTTCTACTTATTCCATAGGAATTATTTGAGTATAGAGAATCTTATTATTGGTTTTTTTTTAATCTTACATTTTGTGACAGCAAGGGTGAACCTGGAGAGTATTATGCTAAGTGAAATAAGACAGTCAGAGAAAGACAAATACCATATGATTTCACTTATACATAGAGTCTTATAAACAAAATAAATCAACAAAGTAGAAACAGGCTCATGGATACAGAAAACATACTGACAGCTGTCACAGGGGAGTGTTGGGAAAATGTGTGAAAAAGGTGAAAGGATTAAGCAAAAAGCAAGCAAGAAAACTCATAGACACAGACAACAATATGGTGATAACCAGAGGAAAAGTGGGCAAGATGGGCAGAAGAAGACAAAGCAGAGAAAAATTGTGATAGGAGACTTAACTTAGAATGGTGAACACACAATACTGTATACAAATGATGTATTACAGAATTGAACACTTGAAACTTATTTTATTAAACAATATCACCTCAATTAATTCAATAAAAATTAAAAATAAAAGCATTTAATATTTAGGTAATTAGAATTTTAAAATATCAAATGTAATGTTTAGCTTCTCTTTGTAATCAGCACAACTTATATGTAAGAAGAAATATAAAACAAAAAATTGTAACATCATAGAAATTTATGAGAATAAAAGAATATTAAACAGAAGTTTCAGTAAATCTAAATCATTTTGTGTTACTTTTTATTTTTAGTTGATCATGATTTCCTCTAATTTAATAATGGGATAGATTAAGAATGATTGCTATATAAAACTAATATTGCTATAAAGAAAATTCTAGAAACCATAAAATCGTAAATATAAAAAGAAGTAAGAAACAATGCACAACCCCTTAATCTGTATCATAGCATAGCAGGGTGGATAAGGCAGCTGCTCTGACTCCTACCTATTATGAGGATATGCTTTTCAAAACTGCCCACTGATTATTAATTTTTTGGTCACATGTATTTACAATAAATTTATTGACTGCTTACATTAATAATTTCTGTTGTTTTCAAGTAATAATCCTGACTAAACATTATATTCCTTAGTTTATAACAAGAAAAAATACTTATAAAAATATATAATATGTATACCAATAAAATTATCTGAATTAAAAGTTAAATGAAATTTTAAAAAAATAGAAGAGTGTAAACCAGTGAAAAAGATTTAAAATATAAGGAATCATGTCATTGGAAAATATTATATTCATTTATTAGCTCATTAATGAAATACTTAATAACCCATGGTATTTTAAGAAACATTCAGGCAACTGGAAGAATGAAGCAAGGTAAGAAAAAGTGTTGGATTCTAGATATATTTTAAAAAGTAAATAAACATAACTTGCTAATGGATTTGATGTGGATCTAAGAATAGCTAGACATCAATAGTTTGTTTTGGCAATTAAAAAGTTTGATTTGCCTAAATACTGAGATTTGGAAAAATAAAGAAATAAGAAATATACAATAGAAATCAAGAGTTTGGATTTAAATTTGTTTTGAGATGCCAATGAGATATCTAAGCGGAAATGTTAAAGAGGAAGTTGAGTGTTCAGTTGTCTATTGGACAGGAGCTTGTGAGAGACAGAATAATGGTCCCCCAAAGATGTCCCGCTCCCTTAGGTTCTGTAAATATGTTAGGGCACATAGCAAAATCAACTAAGATTGCTAATCAACTGACCATACAATAAAGAAATCATTCTTGGATTAGCATGGCTGGGCCACAGTAATTACAAAAGTCTGTAATGTCTAATTGGGAGGCAGAAGAGACATTGTCAGACTAACATCATGTGAGAAAGACTAAACTGGCCACTGCTAGTTCTAAAGACGAAGAGAACAGCCAAACAGAAAGGGAGTGAAAAGACAAGGCAAGAGATTCTTCCTTCGAGTCTCCAGAAAGAATGCAGGCTGCCGCCAACTCCTTTTTACTCCAAGGAGGCTTATTTCAGACTTCTGCCCTCCATTAACCTAAGATAATCTTGCCTTGCTTTATTCATAAAGCTACAGGTTAGACTTTGAGGACCAAGTCCCTATGTAGCTACTTCAAAGACAATAAAAAGAAATTTACAAATTACCTGATGTTTCAACAATAAACCCAAAATGGATTAAAAACCTAAAATGTAAGACTTGAAACCATAAAATTTCTTGAAGAAAACATAGGCATTAAAATCTTGGACGTTTCTCATAGCAGTACTTTTCTGGTATATCTCCTTGGGCAAGAGAAACAAAAGATGAACAAATGGCACTACATCAAACTACAAAGTTTTTACACAGCAAAGGAAACCTCAACAAAATGAAAAAACAACCTATTGAATGGGAGAATATATTGCCAATAAAATATCTAATAATGAGTTAATATTCAAAATAAATAGAGAACTTATAGAACTCAACACATACACGCTCGCGCGCACGTGCACACACACACACACACACACACACACACACACACACATACCTCCATAAATAATATATACAATTAAAAGTGTTAGAAAATGATCTGAATAGACACTTCTCCCAATAGGATATACACATGGCCAATAGACATATGAAAAGATACTCAATATCACTAATCATCAGAGAAAGACAAATTAAAACCACATCTGTCAGAATGACTATTATCAATAAATCAACAAATCACAATGTTGGTGAGAATATGAAGAAAAGAGAATCCTAATACACTGCTAGTGGGAATACAGATTGTTCCAGCCACTGTGGAAAATAGTATGGAGTTTCCTCAAAAAAGTAAAAGTGGAGCTATATTGGAAATTTATCAGTAGAAACCTGAAACACTGATTGGAAAGATTATAGATATCCCTATGTTATTGCAGTGCCTTGTGGAAGCAGCCCAAGTGATCATCAGTAGATAAGTGGATAAAAAAACTGTGGTACATTTACACAATGGAATACTACTCAGGGGGAAATCTTATCCTTTTCAACAGCATAGATGGACCTGGAGAGTATTATGCTAAGTGAAACAAACCAGCCATATAAATCAAATACCATATGGTATTACTTATATGTGGAATGTAATGAACCAAATGAATAAGAATACAAAATAGAAAAAGACTCATAGATGCAGAGAATAGACTGACAGCTGTCAGATGGTACGGGTTCTGGGGAACTAGGGGAAAAAAAGGCAAAGGGATTAAGCAAAATAAAAACAAAAACAAAAACTCATAGACACAAACAGTATGTTGACTACCAAAGAGAAACAGGAGGTGGGGGCAGTCAGAAGAGGGTAAAGGGGAGAAAGTTGTGACAGAAAGAGACTTGACTTTGGGTGGTGATCATGTACTGATGATGTGTTATAGCAGTGGTCGGCAAACTCATTAGTCAACAGAGCCTAATATCAACAGTACAAAGATTGAAATTTCTTTAATTTAAATTTCTTTTGAGAGCTAAAAACCGACTTCTGAGCATGGGCCACGAAGTTTCAATTGCACTGTACATGTGCGCCTGCATGTGGTATTTTGTGGAAGAGCCACACTCAAGGGGCCAAAGAGCTGAATGTGGCTTGCAAGCTGCAGTTTGCTGACCACTGTGTTATAGAATTGTACATTTAAAATCAATATAATTTCATTAATCAATGTCCTACTTGATATTTGAGAGTTACATATTTGGGAGCAAGTTGGAGCTGTCAGATAAATGAACAATAGACATATATACACAAAAACAACAACTAAAAAACAGGAAAATAGATAGTTGCATTTCCAAGTTACAAAAAGGTTGTATGTAAAAAAATATGATCATAATATACTACATAGCTTGACCTTTAGCAACATTTACTATGTATAGCAATGCAAACATCAATTATTTAATTAACCAAAAGTGTGGTATATTAGAAGAATAAAGGAAGGGAACGTGTGTTAGCAGTAGATGGCTATTGTAAACCTAAAACAGGAAGAAAACCAAAACTAAAAAAATCAAGTAGCAAATTAAATATACTTTTAGGAATATGCAGGTAACTACAAAGATAAATAAAGCATTTAAAAATGATTACCACTGGGGAATGGGATAGTTGAAGTTCATTATAGATGCAAGAACTATATGCTAATTAAAAAAATCCTCTACATCTATTACTTTGATAAAAATCAAAATTAAATATAAAAAGAGTTAGAAATAGTGAAAATAAATATTGGAGTTTATAGCCAGGAACAGATGTTTCCTGGATATCAGTAGGTATGGGCTATGTCAGTGTTAATCAAGATAATCCAGTAGGCAATTATCTAAAATAGCACAATGTAACAACATGAAAAATTTTAATATTAAAAAATAAGTTGATAAAAATGATATTATAGTACTCATAACATGACTAATGGCAGAAAATATTTTATAATAGTACTGTGTTCCTCCTTACAGACATAAGATTATCTTACAAAATATTTTAGGAGAATTTTTTTTTTTCTGAAAAGTATTTGTGTATTCCTCTATAAAAACCGAGGTCATTAAATCACCTGAATATTAGGGAAACATTGATTCAAAGAAAAGGGTTTTCTCTGAACATAAGCTTCACCTGTAAGATAAAGAAATAAGCTAGCCAAAACCGGTTTGGCTCAATGGATAGAGAGTCGGTCTGTGAACTGAAGGGTCCTGGGTTCGATTCTGGTCAAGGACATGTACCTTGGTTGCGGGCACATCTCCAGTTAGAAGAATGAAGGAAGGTAATTAGGATGATACTTTGCAAATAGGTGCAGGAGAATCAGTAAGTTTGTAAAAATAAACTAATCAATTTATTAACAGTTCTTAAGAAGCATCCAAAGTTCCTTCCAGGAACTCTTACCATTTGCAACAGCATGGATGGACCTGGAGAACATCATGCTAAGCAAAATAAGCCAGTCGGAGAAAGATAATATCACATCACTGTGGAATATAATGAACAACATAAACTGATGAACAAAAATAGATTCAGAGTTATAGAAACATGGAACAGACCATCCAACCTAGGAGGTTAGATGAGGAGGGGGAATAAAAGATCAACCAAAGGACTTGGACACATGCATATGAGCATAACCAATAGACATAGACAGTATGGGGGTGAGGGCATGTGCTGGGGTGGGAGCACCTGGGGAGAAGTCAATGGGTGGGGGAGACTTATGTAATACTTTAAACAATAAAGAATTTTTAAAAATAAATAAAAGTTCCTTCCAGCTCCAGTATCAAATTTAATGATATTCAGGTATAAATATCTATTTTCTGTATGTAAATCTGATCCCTACTACAGGGCAAGAGCTATGTCTAACTTAACTTTGCACAGTGTATGGAATAGCATGATAAATAGAAAGAATGCCCTTGTGATTTATTGTCCAAACTGAGACATTTCAACAGAAAGAAAGGGGGTGCTATTGCAATATTAAGAATTAAAGGCATACATTATGACTGGTTGAGAGCAAAGTGAATGTAGGGTCACACCACACAGAGATGACATCTTGGGTAATGAAACAATACCTCAACCCCTGGATAGTGATCATGAAATAAGCAACTGTGTAGGTTTTTAAAGCTTACCTAATTGATGAACACCTGGTGGCAGGGAGTCAGCCATCAAAAATCAATTATACTCAATGACGTGCATCTGAGCCATACTGCACCAATCTTTTCACCCTCATTAGATCCACAGGTTCCTTAATAAACACATAGAACTACTCAAGCCAATGCCTTTGAACTTTGTGTGGCTGGAAATGAATTTCAACAGTGGATTTCCCCTGATTTATAGTGAAGAGAATTCCTGTTGATTGACCCCTGACTGTTGACAAGTCAAGAGACTAGGCAGCAGTTTGAATAAAGCTTCAAATTCAAGGGTAACCAGGGCATTCATTTTCCTGTGTAACTCTTCAGGATACCATAATCTTATATAATAAAGAGGGAATATACAAATTGACTGTCACACCCTCACACAAGATGGCCACCCCATGTGCTCACAAGATAGCTGTGCCCAAGAAGTCACAAGATGGCTATCCTCATGTCATCATTAGATGGCCATCCCCATGTAATCACAAGATGGCCACCAGAAGATGGCCAGCAGGGGAAGACAATTGTGGGTGATCAGGCCAACAGGGGAGGGCAGTTAGGGGTGACCAGGCCTGCAAGAGAGGGCAATGGGGAAGACCAAGCCAGCAGAGGATGGAAGTTGGGAGAAACCAGGCCAGCAATGAGGGTTGACCTGGATGGCAAGGGAGGGCAATTAGGGGTGACTGGGCTGGCAAGGGAGGGCAGTTGGAAGCAATAGGGCTGGCAGGGGAGCAGTTAGACATTGATCAGAGAAGTGATTATGGGTTGATCAGTCTGGAAAGTGGAAACAGTTAGGGGCAATCAGGCATGCAAGCAGTTGGGAGCCAGCAGTCTCAGATTGTGAGAGGGACATTCCTGTAGGGGTCCAAGATTGCAGAAGGTACAGCTGAGCTAAGGGATACTACCCCCCCCCCCCCCAGTGCACAGATTTTGTTCACTTGGCCTCTAGTATCCTAATATATAAAAACCCTGGGTTAGTCACATCCACATTGACTGGGAGGCTTGACCAACCTGAAGTCAGTCCTACAGTCAGTGCTGGGTTGCTGTGGTTACACAGTGCTGACTACTGATGGCCTGTGAATCATGCCCAGAGAGAGGGCTGAAGAGAGAAGCAGGGTCTGATTTGTATCCTCTATGACAGCTTGTTGATCAGCACTTGACTTTCTCTTTAGTTGGGGTCTGGTCAGTAGTTACACCTTCATTTCTGTCCAGGCCTCCCTGGGAGCTGCTGATCAGCCTTGCCTTTCTGATCAAGCATTACTGATAGGCCCAGAGATGCTGAATGGCATAGAAACTGACCAATCAGAACCAAATCTGGGTCAACTGTGAGGAGCCAATGGCTGCCTAAGAGGCAGATCTTTTGACACAGACTGGCATAGAAACCGACCAATCAGAACAAAATTGGCTGGCAGAGGAGGGCAGTTGGAGGTGAAATCAGGTTGGTAGGGGAGGGCACTAGCAGTGATCAGGCAGGCAGAGGCAGTTAGGGGCAATCAGGCCTGCAGAGGAGGTCAGTTGGGGGTAATCAGGCTTGCAGGGGAGGGCAGTTCAGGGGACCAGGCCTGCAGAGAAGGGCAGTTGGGGGACATCAGGCGTGTAGTGGAGCAATTAGGTGTTAATCAGGCTGTCAGGGAAGTGATTAGGGGATGATCAGGCTGGCAGTCAGAAGTGGTTAGGGGCAATCAGGCAGGCAGGCAAGCGAGCAGTTAGGAGCCAGCAGTCCAAGACTGAGAAAGGGATAACTGGCAGTTAGACATCCCTCAAGGGGTCAGATTAGAGAGGTGCAAGCTAGGCTGAGGGACAAACCCCCTACCAGAGCAAAAATTTCATGCACTAGTCCTCTAGTATATCATAAATAGCAGCAGCTGGGTAATAAACAGAAAGGAAATGATAGTGATCAGGGACTAGATGTAGGGTGTGATAAAGAAATTAGAAGTTAATAATCAAAGTAAGAGTGCAACTGCAGAGTTGAGTGTGGAAAAGAAATGATTTTTCTATACAAATCTCAGCTCAGAAGTTGGATATATTTCTGTTTGGGGATTTTAATCTGTAGCATACTCCAGAGAAAAATCAGTGAAGAAAATATTCTCCTCTTAATCTAAAAACATATCACTAGGGATAAGTGTGATGAGGGGATAGGATGGAC
Organism: Pipistrellus kuhlii; assembly: GCF_014108245.1. NCBI lineage: Eukaryota > Metazoa > Chordata > Mammalia > Chiroptera > Vespertilionidae > Pipistrellus > Pipistrellus kuhlii. Next base: position 2,042,150 of record NW_023425405.1, read on the forward strand.
CTGGTGTCTACTACCCTGAGGAAAGCAAAAATCTTCTAATTAGAGAAACCCTTAATTTAAGAGTATCATAAATTTAATAGCAATCAGGGGTATCTGGAATAAGTTCTAGACTTTTGTTGGGCTATGAAAGCTAGAGGTCATTGTGCAGAGGTAATTTAATGAGAAGATAAAAATCACTTTAAAAATAACTCTACATCAATACTCATCAAAGAACATGTTCTAGATCCAAAATGCTTGAGAAATATAGGAGTATGGTTGTTATTGGGTCAGGTTGTATAATATATACAATAAGATAGTATATATTATCTCCCGGTATCTAACAGATTAGTCACAACAAATGATTTTTTCCATGAGTTTTAGAATAAATATGAACAGAATATGTGTGAAATGTCATGAAATTGATAGACATAAAAATGGGATCTCTTCTACAGGTATAGTTTGTTTAACATGACTTTGGTATATATAATAGATCAGTGCATATTTTTAAACATAAAATATGTGGGAGGGTTAATTATCTTAACTTCGTACTTCAAACATTTTTTTTCTCCATTTAAAACTGTATAATGACTTCCTATTTGAATTAAAATTTAATTCTTAAAATTTGGAAAGAACCATGCTAGCAAGTGTGGTTCAGTTGGTTGGAGCATCATCCTGTACACTGACGGGTTGCAGGTTCAATCCCTGGTCAGGGTGCTTAAGGGAGGCAACTATTCAATGTCTCTCTGTCTTTCTCTCTCTCTCTCTCTCTCCCCCCCTCTCTCTCTCTCTCTCTCTCTCTCTCTCTCTCTCTCTCTCTCTCTTTCTTCTTCTTCTTCTTCTTCTTCTTCTTCTTCTTCTTCTTCTTCTTCTTCTCTCTCTCTCTCTCTATCCCTTCATAACTCTTTAAAAATCAATGAAAAAAATATATTTTAAAGTGAAGATTTTAAAAAAATGGAAAGAACCTTAGAGATTATTTAATCCAAATCCCCTTCTTTATGGTTGAAGTTATTGAGGCATTGAAGAATGACTCCAGACTTACCTGAGGTCATAAACCTTTATTAATTGAGATAGGACTCCCGAAGCCAATCTCCTGGCTCCAAATCCACTACTAATTTTTTTCCAACTATTTACAACTATATGGCTTATATTTCATATTGGCATGTTTATAAAGAGCTAAGCTTGCCGAAGCCGGTTTGGGTCAGTGGTAGAGCGTCGGTCTGCGGACTGAAAGGTTCAATTCCGGTCAAGGAGCATGTACATTGGTTGTGGGTACATCCCTGGTAGGGGGTGTGCAAGAGGCAACTGGTCGATGTTTCTCTCTCATCGACATTTCTAGCTCTCTATCTCTCTCCCTTCCTCTCTGTAAAAAATCAATAAAATATATTTTAAAAAAATAAAATAAAATAAAGAGCTAAGCTTGATTATAGCAAAATACAACTTAAACCTATATTGACTCAAGAACTGAAATATAAGCAAACTAACACTTGTTAAGCCACTTCACTCCTCTTTCTTTTAATGGGCTTAGTAATCCATCATTTTACCTTTTTAATTTCTTCCAATGCTCAGTAACACAAATGTAACAGAGATATATAATCTTATGACTATGTACATTACTGTAATATTCATGTGCATATATATTTAAAATTTACATTGTAAAATATAATTTTATATTAGGATGTATCTAGAAAAATGAGGTCAGACTTCTTCATTTGATAGTCAATGCATATATGAAAATTTTATAAGCTACCATTCATAAAATTCATAATTTACATTTATGTTAAATAGCTAGATATTATCGTACTGCTTTCAGTGGTTGCATTTTCAGCTGTTTTTGAAACTACCTGCTCATTCATCAGAAGACACATTTAAATTTTACTCCCGTCCTAGAAATAATAATTTTATCATAATACTTTATTGTATGCTGTGACTTCTTCTGACATCTGTTGCTATGGAACAGAATAGTACCCAGAGTGTCAAAGAGGGTGTTTTCTATTTTACTCATCCTGAAAAGATGAGCCGGAGAGTCCCAAAACACATAAATATGTGAAAATCTTTATATGAAGTTGTCCACCAGAGACTTGTCAGTGGGCTCAGCCATATTGGATCTGGCAGTCTTTCTACTGGGACAGTATTTGCCTTGAAGTACTATCTTTTCTCTTTTTCAGTGTCAGCCTGAAGGCTCTTACGCAACATATGTTCATTTCATGTCTTAGAGATATTGGTTCTGGTATTGCAAATGCGTTACCACATTGAGCTTTTTTGTAAAACAGATGGTACATATTAAGGTCTCTGTTTCTTGTACAATTTCTGTAACAATGGCACTGCATTCCTCATGTTGACAAAAGTATCATCAGCATCATGCAGTGCAGCCCTAGATTATGTCAGGATGGTAAATGAACACTTCAGACAGAAAGATAAATGATGAAGGTGCAGCAAACCACTTAGAGAATTCAAACTGAAATTATTCTCTTAAAACTTTAGTTAGGATATACCTAGTGCTTTTCCTCTTTTGACTCTCTCTGTCGAATGGCTTTTCAAGTAAAACAATAGCATATCTACAGAATAGTTAACTTGCAGAAATGAGGTTATGAAGTAGACTTCCTCAACCTCAGTCAATCCAATATATGTCAGTGTAAGTGATATCTTAACATAAACTCCTATTGTATAATTTTTAGGAATCCCATCTAGCTCTAACTAGAATCAATCTAAAAAGGCAGGCTAGCATTAGGGTTAAAAATCAGATTGGGATTTACCTAAATAAGTTTATGGCATTAGCTATGATCCGTAAACTATTCATTTTGAATATTCTATAATGCTCACTAAAGGGAATAATTGTTGAAAGCAATGCTTAGATTCAGCAAATCTGTGAATTTGGATGTTTATGTTTCTATTCATCACATGCCTTTGTCTATAAAAGTGACTTCTAATCACTGCCTGAAAGTTGGATACCAATATTCAGAATGCTCCTGACTTTTCTTAGGGGACAGAAGGCTAAAATTTCTAGTTTTGCCATCTAAACATGGCAATTTTGATAGGAAACAAATTCCCATAGTAAATATCTGGAAAGACTCCTAGTAGGGTGAGTGGCAAGTCATCCGGAAATTTAAGACAGGTGGATGTCTGCACACATCTCTGTCTTACTAGGAAACTATAATATAAATATATACAGGGAGATGCAAGGGAATACAGTGGAAATTAACAGGCACAAGAGACATTTGAGGATTGGATGAATATTGAATTTATTCTTTAACTCACACAGAGAAGGTGGAAGACTATGTACTTGGAACATTTTAAAACAATATCATGGATTGCCTCATAAGTGATGCAATCACAAGAGAAACCAGAATAAAAAGTTAAAACAGTTGAGCAGAAAGATCAGCAATCACAAAATAAACAGGAGAAAGATTCTGAAGTCTACTAAAACTACAAAAACTAAAAATTAAAAAAACAAGATCTAATCAACAAAACGATACTCAAAAAATTAATTACAAATTGGGGACTACTAAAATATATCATCTAAAATGTTTAGATTTCAACCAAGATTTAGGAGGAATTTGAAGAAATAGCAATTTGATAGCAAAAAAAAAAAAAATCCATACACATTTCACTAGAAACTATTTCTAATTTACCTTAATATACATTTTAGCTTTAACTTTATTAACTTTAAGTAATTTTCATTTTGCAATGATAGTCATTCCATTTATTTATTTATTTATTTATTTATTTATTTATTTATTTTTAGAGAAAGAGACATCAGTGTGAGAGAGACCCATCAATTCGTTGCCTCCGGCACATGGCCAACAAGGGCCAGGGATTGAGCCTACAGAGGAGATACAAGCCCTTAAGGGGTAATGGAACCCATGATCCCATGCTCTAAGCACTGAGCAAAACTGGCAGCCCTGGACTTTCATTCTTTTGTGCATTCATTCATTTATTACACAGCTAATCATTTAGGAAAAAAGAACACCCTATGGACTTTGCATACCTTAAATATTACTATATATTTGTGTGTGTTCATGTGCTTTTGTGAAATTATTATTACTTTTCATTGTTAGAGTATTACAGATATCCTCCTTCCCCTCTCTCCCCTACAAAAAGCTCCTGCCCTACCCCAAGCCTTCTCCACCACAGGCTATGCATATAAATTATTTGATTAATCTGTCCCCAGTGGATAGGGCATCAGCATGCAGACTGAAAGGTCTCAGGTTAGATTCTATTCCGGTCAAGGGCATGTACCTTGGTTGTGGGCACATCCCCAGTGGAGGGTGTGCAGGGGGCAGCTGATCGATGTTTCTCTCTCATCAATGTTTCTAACTCTCTATCCCTCTCCCTTCTGCTCTATAAAAAATCAATAAAAATATATATTTTAAATGATTTGGTTAATCTCTCCTGCCCTACCCATTTCCCTTGAGATCTTCCAGTCTATTCTAGGCTTCCATGTCTCTGGAATTACTTTGTTCTTCAGTTTATTTTATTAGATTATACATATAAGTAAAATCATATATTTGTCATTCTTTAACTGGCTTATTTTGCTTAGCACAGTAGTCAGCAAACTCCTTAGTCAACAAAGCCAAATATCAACAGTACAATGATTGAAATTTCTTTTGAGAACCAAATTTGTTAAACTTAAACTTCTTCTAACACCACTTCTTCAAAATAGACTTGCCCTGGCCGTGATATTTTGTGAAAGAGCTACACTCAAAAGGCTAGATATTCGTATGTGGCTCACAAGCCTCAGTTTGCCAACCACTGGCTTAGCATAATAGTCTCCAGGACCATCCATGATGTTCAAAAGGTAAGAGATCCTTCTTTTTTTACAGTCATATAGTATTCCATTGTGTAAACATACCACTGTTTGTTTGTTTTTTAGCCACTCATCTACTGTTGGACACGGGCTGATTCCAGGTCTTAGCTATTGTAGATAATGCTTCTATGAGCATAGGATGCATATATCCTTTCTGATTGATGTTTTGGAATTCTTAGGATACAGACCCAGAAGTGGGATTGTTGAGTCAAATAGAAGTTCCACTTTTAATTTTTTGATGAAAGTCCATACTGTTTTCCACAGTGGCTGAACCAGTCTGCATTCCCACCAGCAGTATATTAGGGTTTCCTTTTCTCCACATCCTCACCAGCACTTTCTCGTTGAGGTAATGATGATAGTTATTCTGGCTGGTGTCAGGTGATACCTCATTGTCATTTTAATTTGCATTTCTGATGATTAGTGACAGTGAGCATTTTTTCATTTCTGTTGACCATCTGTATGTCCTCTTTGGAGAATTGTCTATTCAAGTCATTAGACCATTTTTTTTAAATTTAAGTATTTGCTTAACTTGAGGTTTTGTAAAAATAAAATTTGACACAAAATTGTTATTCAAGAAGATGACAAAGAAGCAGTGAATAAAATTGTTGCATTTGAAAAAAAATAGTGATTCTTTCGTCAGGAAAGTTGTGATATAAAACTCGTTTTATGCTCAAGAATATATGGGATATAAATTTTCTATTTTTACCTTTATTCTTTTTTTATTAAATTATCTGTGTACATATTTTAACATTGCCCCCACTCCCATACATGCCTTCCCTCCCCAGAGTTTTGTATCCATTGGTTGTACTTATATGCATGTATACAAGTCCTTCAGTTGATCTCTTATCTCCCCCAGATCTCCCTACCCTCCCCGCTGTAATTTAACAGTCTGCTTGTTGCTTTACTGTCTTTATATCTCTCTGCATTTGACCATTTTTTAATTGGAATGTTTGTCTTCCTCTTTTTGAGTTGTTTGGGTTGTTTATATATTTTGGAGATTTGCCTCTTATCATATCTATCATGGATGAATATGTTCTCCCATACAGTGGGTTCCCTTTGCATTTTGATGATGGTTTCTTTTACTGTACCAAAGGTTTTTAGACTGATGCAGTCTCAGTTGCTAAATTTTCCCTTTGTTTCTCTTGCTTTAGGAGATGTTTGGGCAGAGGACAAGATTTTTGTTAGCAGTCACTCATTCACCTGAGGCTTGGATGGAGGGAGGATGATGTAAGCTGGAGTTGCCTGAGGAGAAGCTCGGGTGGGAAGCATTAGAGTGAGACATGGAACAGCAGCAGCTGGGAGAAATGTTATTGGTCTTCACCACCCCATACTACAGTGGCCATTTTTCCTGAGAAGCACCAGCCTCTCCCAGCAACCAAAGCTTGGAAGACTATAAGTACCCCACACTCAGAGATTCTGCTTGCCCTACCCTCTGAAATTCTACTGGCCCCACCCTGCATCTTGACCACTGCTGAGGAGACAACAGCAGAGACCAGGTCTACGGGTTTGAACAGTACCCTGGGAAATCAGTGACTGGCCTTGGGGTAGGCCATCTCCCTCACTGTCCAGGGAATCTGACTGGTGTTTTGCCCTCACTGGAGAGCTGATACAATCTCTCAGCTTCAAGTAGACCCCACTTGAGTTCATACATGGAGCTCTGTGAAGGACAGGGAAATATTGTAAAACTGTCTCATGATTGGCTCTGGGAGGGGGCATATCCACCATCTTCCCTGAAATCTGAATGGCATCTCTCTTCATGGAAGACCCAGAGGTCTCATACTCCTAATCCAGTCAAAAACCCTTTTAGAAGCAGCTTTTTCAGTGACTAAGACTGACAGCTGCCCAGCAAGCAGGGACAGAGCCTGAGAAGCCTTGGGGCATTTGCTGACAAATCCTTCAGCTCTGATCCATTCACAAGCCAGCCCAAAAGGGCAACTTGATCAAGCACGACAGTTCACATGATATGGTCAGTGTTGAGCCTCACACTTAGCCAGCCTGAGAGGAGAGCCCAGCCACAAATGGGACAACAACAATCAAAACATAATTATAAAAGGGGAGCCTAAATAACCCACACAAGGGACATTCATAGAGCAACCAGCTCATGAGATCATAGAGACTGCACCACTGGGCCCCACAGAATACTTACTACATAAGACCACCCTTGGAGATGCAGGCCTTGTAGTTAGATCTACTACATAGAAGCGAATACAAGGAGAAGGCAAAAATGGGTTATAAAAGAAACAGCCTCGAAATGAAATAAAAGGAGAAACTCAAAAAAAGAGGTAAAAAATAATGCAGGCAATTTATCAGATACAGAGCTCAAAGTAATGGTTAAAAGGAAGCCCAAGAGAGTCTAAATCAGAATAAACACAAAGAGACCTGCTCTAAGACATCATTACAATGACAAATGTTAAAGACAAAAAAAGAAAGAAAAAGAAATCACAAAGGCAACAAGAGAAAGATAGCAATCCTATGTAATAAAGAACTAATATGCAAATGGCCATCGTGCCCTTGCACCCTCACACCAGGGCCAGAGGACCTGAGGCCAGACTGGGGGACAGGGTGTGTGTGTGTGTGTGTGTGTGTGTGTGTGTGTGTGTGTGTGTGGTGGTGGTGTTGCTGGGAAGATGTCACAGGAAAAATACGGACTCAGCAAGCAGGGACGGGGTTTGCGAACAGAAGCGGGCCTGAGGGTGAGAAGAGGCCCTGCTCCTCCCACACCAGCAGCCAGTGATGAGGAGGAGGAGCATGGAGGCAGCCCTGGCAGGGTGGCACCAGCACCTGCACCATGCACCCTACCTGGCAGAAATTGATGGGGGACCTTGAGGCTGTGCCCCCCTTTCACCCCCCCCCTGCCCTCCCGCCCTGCAGGGCTTGACAGGGGTAGGGCTGGCTGGGTCTGGGTCTCCTATAATTTCGAGGCTTCACATGTGATCGGGGACTTGACTCTGGGTCCGCAGTTTGCCCCATACTCTGACAGGAGGGAGATTTTCATATACATTTTACTATTATTACTACTTATTGAGGTATAATTTTCATACCATAAAATCCACATTTACTTTAAATGTACAGATTACCAATTTGTAGTAAATTGCCAAATTGTACTATTATCACCACAATCCACTTTTCAGACATTTTCATCATTCCAATAAGATCTTCCTGCCCATTTGTTGCTGAATTTAATTTTCACCTTAGCTTTAAGCTAATTTTATTTTCTGGCTCTAGAAATTTTACTTTATTAAACACTTTTTATAAATTCATTCATAAATTATATTGTCTTTTGTGTTGGCTTCTTATATTTAGTATATTGTTTTTCAGGTTCATCCACATTATAGAATATGCCAGTTTTTCTTTCCATTTTTGTCAATTTAATTTTGAAAGAAAGTATAATAGTAACTGTAAAATATGACAAATATAAATCAAAAAACAAAACTGCAGATTGACCTCATCTTTAAATATAAAATTTTTTTTTTTTAAATTTCATCAGGGAGTGTTAAAAAATAAAAAATATTTGCAAATAGTATCCCACTATCTTATTAATAGAATGCAAGATTAAAATATTGATACATGTGATTATGTTCCTGAATACAGAAAAGTACTTGAAAAAAATTTAACAGTATTTATTTAAAGCACTCAATCAAATAGAGATCAATGAATATTTTTAATATGGTAAAATCTACTGTATACACATCCACCTGAAAGCCGGTCATTTCTTGTGAAAATACTGGAGGCTTTCCAACTAAAACCAGGAATAAGACAAGGATACCTACTATCTTTATTTTATCATATTTGGGAGGATATTTGCCAAACCCCCAACAATCATAGATTGGCATTGGGGTGACTTTTCAGAATACATGATTACATATCTGTAAAACTGAAAATTATCAACAGAAAAACCATTGAAAAATAAAAATAATAAATACATTTCAGGTGCATTAGTTTCTATTTCTGTTGTAACAAATCATCAAAACATAATATCTTAGAAGAACAAAAATGTATTATCTTATGGTTCCAGGTCTCACTAGGTTAATGTCTGGCTGTTGGCCTAGATACATACCTTCTAGGAACTCTAGGAAAATCTGTTCCTTTGCCATTTCCCACTACTATAACTCACTCTCATTCTTTTTCTTGTATCCCTTCTATCTTCAAAGCTAGAAATAATAACTGAGGTATTTCCTACATCCTACCACTCTAATAATGATGTTCCTGCTTCCCATTCCCATTCTGTCCAGATTCGTGTAATTACACTGGCCCTACTTGTGTAACTAGGATAATCTCCTGAAGTTAAGGTCAGTTTAGGGTGAACTAAATTCTATCTGCAACCTCCATTCTTCTTTCTAATTAGCCTAACATATTCATAAATTCCAAGGATTCTAATGCAGGCACCCTTTGGGGGGATGAGGGGGAAATTAGTTACTCGTGCAGATTATAAAATTAACATATAAGATCAAACATATTCCTATATAAAAGTAAAGTGGGAGAAAAAATAAGAAAAGCAGTTTGAGGAGTAGAAAGAGGAGAAGGAGAAGGAGGAAATAACAAAATAAAAGTCTCAATATTTCCTAACAAAAAGAAAAAATGCATATATATATATATATATATATATATATATATATAATAAGAAATATATTAAACATGTATGAGGAAACTAGAAATAATCATAAAAACACAAAGCAGACTTAAAACAAATGGAAATTTTAAATCTATTCAAAGAATATTTAACATAAAAGTAGTAGCTCATCTTAAATTAATTTATATATTTAATATAACGCCAATAACCCCCCCCCCCAAAAAAAAGGACAGCTGAGACATAGAAGACATATATTCCTATATGCTATCAGTACAATATGGAGTCAATTAAAATCTTCACTAGAATCCAAGATGGTAGTGAAGTAGGTAGAAGTTACACTCACCTCTGCCCAGACCAAACTGGAATTACACATAACATATAGAACAATCAACCTGAATAACCAACGGACAACTAGCTGAGCAGAAGTCTTACAACCAAGGATTTACAGAAGAAGCTACATGGAGATGGTAGGGAGGGCAGATAGGTGAAAAGGGCTGGTCCCACACCCACTTTTGGCAGCTGAGAAACTGGAAGGCTCTCTCAGCTGCAAGGACCCCTAGAGAAACACAGAGTCTCAACCCCAATGCAGACTCCCTAGCCCAGAGCACCAGAGCTGTGAAGACAGGCCCACATAACATCAGGTTGTGAAAATCAGTGAGGATTATATCCACCAGAGAGAAATGGGAGTTTTCTCCAAACTCAGATGCCCTCCTTTAAGGTCCAATGCATAAAATCTCATTTGCAGCTAATCATAGTGGGGTCCCGCAGAGGAAACATGGTTCAGAGCAAACTGAAGTTGTTTGGGAAGAGACTGGGTTGTGTCTGTGTGGAAAGAGCTGATGGACAGTTACCAGAGTCCTTGTCCTGAGTTCTTATTCTACACTGCCTACAGATACCATCTTTCCTGGGTCAAGCACATACCTCCAGATGGCATCAGGCTGATGTAATGCAATAGCCTCCCCCTCCTAACTCCCTGTCACCCCACTAGGGCCAAACTCATGCCCTACAAATAAGTCAGTTTACCTGATGTAGAGGTATGTGAGTGTCAGAGACTAGTTGTGTGGCTCAGAGATTGGGCCCTATACCCCAGTTCCTTTGAGACATATCAGTATAGCCCCCACTTGAAAAAGTCTAACAGCCACATCTTCCCAACTCCATTGGCCCTACCTTTCCAAGTTAGAGGTATCGAGGAAATCTAGCCAGAAACACAGCTAGACTGAGTGGCATGACTTTGAGGTGGATGCCATTTTTCCTTCACATCACTGACAGGGCAAAGCCCTCCATTCACATGGGCAAATATTAGGGCCTGGTGAACTCTGCTGGCTTTCCCTGAGATCCCACACCACCACAGAAAAGGTCAGTAGGCACCAGGCACCAGGCAGGTGACAGCTAGACTTATTGTCCCCTGGGATCTTGCTGAGTGACCTCAAACACAGTGCTGGTACCAAGTTTGAATATATCACTCTACTGAACACTTATTATCTCTACCTGGTGACTCACAGATGACCTACCTCATGCACCTAGAGTTCTTATCACTAGGGGTTCTTTCAGTGGCTGAGCCTAACAGACAACTGGCAGGTAGAAGGCAGGAGGGGGTGGCTATCAGGGTATCTTGGGCCTTTTCTGATCTCCTTGGGCTCATTGATGGTGGAAATCAGCCTTGGTATACACCTTGGCCCTACTTATGCACTGCCAGGCACACCAGAGACAGCCACAAACTATGGATTGCTTGGTAGCACCACACAGGTAGCCCAAGTCTAGCCATAGGCAAAATCTCACAGTCACTTGTACTGGAAACCTCTCAAGAAGCCCCAAATCAAAACATCTGGTGGCAGGCTTCAGACTACATCAAAGCAGGGCCCAAAAGTTTTATAAGCTGCACATCCAAAGAGAAATCTTGGAAGGCATCAGATATAGGTGAGGCAAATTCAGATTTGTGTGGTCAGCATCCTCACAGAAGCTCATACAATGTGGTCACAGTCAATTTTGACAGTCAGCCATCTGTGAATTGACACCACACATGGATGGGCCAGCAGAAACCAAAACTCAACTATGCCGGGGTTGACCAGATAACCCTGAGCAATGGATGAATAGATTTCTCTGACACACGTTTATGTGAAGGGGCTGGTTTGCATTAGGCACCAAAAGCAGCCCCAATCGCCTGCCTCCTTAGGCTTTTATTGTAACAACATCTTGAACTAAAATTAACCTCTAGATACAATCAGCAGGATAAGTATCTTGGAGAAAGCACATGTTTCTACAATGTTAGTTTTAAAGACTAAACATAGAGATTCCAATAAAACATCCAGGGGGCTCGGACTTGGAAAAGTCAAGGTAAGGCTTCCATCTTTGACAAGGTCCCCCTAGAGGGCTCCAACCTTTTCGAGAATCCTCCTTACAGACTTCCCAACCAAGTCCCGTGCTTCCCCACAGAACTGTAACAGGAGAACTCACATAACCTATCCAAGGGACAATCTGGAACACCTTGCTTGGGTGGTAGGAGACACTGTGCTACTGGCTCCACTGGTTGCCTAATACATACTAGGGGACATAGTAAATCAACAGAAACAAATACAGAGAGACAGCCAAAATGGGGCAACAAAAAAACATGTCCTACATGAACAAACAGTAGAAATCCCCAGAAAAAGAACCAAATGAAATAGAGGCCAACAATTTACCAGATACACACTTCAAAACAATGGTTATAAAGATGCTCAGGAAACAGGGGAAGAAGAGATGAAATCACGAGAATTTCAACAAAGAAATAGTAAGTATAAAAATGACATGAAAACCATAGAAATAAAATAGTTGTAAGTAAAGAATATAATATCTGAAATAAATAATTCACTAGAAAAAATAAACAATATGATATATGAAGAAGAGAATTAAATAGGTAATTCAGAAGATGTAAAAATAATTTTAAGAAATGATGATAGTCTAATGGACCTCTGAGACAGCATGAAGTGTAACAACATCTGCATCATAAAGGTGCCAGAAAGAAAAGAGAGAGAGAAAGAAATTGATTGAGAATCTATTTGCAGAGTAATGACTAAAAACTTTCATAACCTGATGAAAAAGGAAGACATGCATGTCCAGGAAATGCAGACAGTCCCAAACAAGATGAACAAAAAGGCCCATAGTGAGATATCATAATAAAATGGTAAAAATTAAAGACAAATATAGAATCTCTAAAGCAGAAAGAGGAAGTAAGTTATCTATAAGAAGGCTTCCATAAGACTGTGAGCTGAGTTGCCAATGAACACATTTCAAGCCAGAAGGAATTTTAAAAAATATTCAACATGGTGAAAATCAAGCACCTACAAACAAGAGTACTGTGCCCAGCAAGGCTATTATCTAAAACTAGAGGCCCAATGCATAGATTTGTGCGCCAGTGGGGTCCCTCAGCTTGGTCTATGCCCTCTCGCAATCTGGGACCCCTCAGGAGATGTCAGGCTACTTGTTTCAGCCCTATCTCCACAGGCTGGGCTGAAGGAACCCACTGGTGCATGAATCCATGCACCAGGCAGCTAGTATGCATATAAGATCTTTGGTTAATCTCTTCCTGCTCTTCCCCTTCCCCCCTTCCCTCTGAGATTCATCAGTTTGTTTCATGTTTCCAGACCTGTGTTTGAGTGTCTGCTCCCTGGTGGTCAGTGCACGTCACATCTATTAATTGAATGGTTATATAGTCGAATGGTCACTTAGACTTTTATATATAAATGAGGAAGGAATGATGAGCTTCCCAGACAAGAAAAATATAAAAGAGTTCATTACCACCAAATCAATATTATAAAAAAATGTTAGGTAGACTTCTTTAGTATCCAAAAAGAAAAAAAGAGGAATGTAGTTATAAAAAATAAAAAAACTAATAAATGTATATCTATTAATAATCATTTTAAATGCAAATGACTTAATTCTCCAATCAAAAAATATAATGCAGCTGATTAGATAACAATATAAGACACTTATATATGCTTTTTACAAGAGACAAACCTCAGAACAACAGAAACATGCAGACTGAAAATAAATGAAAGAAAAAAAGATATTTCATGCATATGAAAAATTAAGGAAAGCTGGAGTAGCAATATTTACATCAGACAAAATTACTTTAAAACAAAGGCTATAATAAGAGACAAAAAAAACAACAACAAAACAAAACACCCACACATTACATAATGATAAAAGGATCAATCCAAAAAGAGAATATGACCTTTGTAAATATTTATGTACCCAACATAGGTATACCTCAATATATATAAAACAAATCTTGATGAACAGAAATAGGTCAACAGTAATACAGTCATGGTAGAGTATTTTTAAAATTAATTGACATCAATAGAGAGATCTAGACAGAAAAGCAACAAGAAAACAATTGTCTTAAATAACACATATGATCAGATAAACTAAATTGATATTTTGAAAGCATTTCTCCCGAACAGCAGAACACTTTCTTTTCAAGTTCACATGAACATTTTCTAGAATAGACCACATTTTACAACACAAAACAAGTCTCAATAAGTTAAAGAAGATTGAAATAATATCAAGGATCTTCTCTGACCACAATTGGATGAAATTAGAAATCAATTATAAAATCTACAAAACACATGTGTATTAAAAATCATGTTACTAAACAGTGAACTGGTTAATAATGGAATAAATAAAAATATACCTTGAAACAAGAAAAAAATAGAACACAAGAACCCCAACTTTATGGAATGCAATGAAAGCAGTCCTAGGAGAAAAATTCATAGTATTACAGTCTTACTGCTAAGAAGATGAAAATTCTATCTAATAAAAGAGTAATATGCAAATTGACCATCACTCCAACACACAAATGGCCACCCCATGTGGTCAAAGATGGTTGCCCCCATGTGAACACAAGATGGTTGCCACAAGATGACTGCCATGGGAGGGTAGTTGTGGGCGATCAGGTCAGCAGGAGAGGGCAGTTGGGAGGAACCAGGCTTGCAAGGGAGGAAATTGAGGGTGATTAGGCCTATAGGAGCTAGCAGTTAGGGGCAATGGATTGGCAGGGGAGGGCTATTGGTGAGCAGGCTGGCAGGGGAGGGCAGTTAGGGGCAATCTGGCTGGCAGGGGAGCAGTTAGGCATTAATCAGGCTGGCAGGGGAGTGGTTAGGGGATGATCAGGCTGGCAGGAAAAAGTGGTTAGGGGCAATCTGGAAGGCAGGCAGGTGGGAGCCAGCAGTCCTAAATGGGCAGTTGGACACCCTCAAGTTTGAAAAGGGTGCAGGCTGGGCTGAGTGATACACATCCTCATGCATGAATTTTGTGTACCAGGTTTCTAGTCTCAAAAACAAATAAAACAAAAAAAAACAACAACAACTAAACTTCCACCTACAGAAACCAAAAACAAAATAAAAATAAATAAAGCCCGTAGTGATTAGAAGGAAGGAAATAATAAAGATAAAAGCAAGAATAAAATAAATAGAATTTAAAATAAATTATATAAAAGGTTAGTAAAAATAAGAACTGAGCTGATTCTTTGAAAAAAATAAAATAAAGTTTAGAAACTTTTAACCAGACTCATCAAGAAAAATATATAGAAGAACCAGTAAGTAAAGGCAGAAGTCAGATTAGAAGTAACAATAGACACCACAGAAATGTAAAATAAAAACAAATTATAAGAAAATATTATGATCAACCATATGCCAACAAACTGGACAATCTAAAAGAAATGGATGCATTTCTAGAAACATACAATCTTCCAAAACTGAATCAAGAAGAAATAGAAAAATTGAACAGTCCAAATACAACTTATGAAATAGAAATGGTAATTAAAAACCTCCCAACAAACAATATTCCTGAACTGGATGGCTTCACAGGTTAATTTTATCAAACATTCCAAGAAGAATCAATACTTAGCATTTTGAAAATATTACAACAAATTCAAGAGGAAGGATGACTCCCAAATTCATTTATGAGGCCAACATTATCATAATTTCAAAGCCAGATAAAGACATTGCAAAAAAGTAATTATAACCTGATATTTCTCTGATGAACATAGATATAAAAATTTTCCAATATAATATAATCCAAATTGTATTTAAAATATTAGCAAACTGGATCTAGCAATATATTACAAAGGTTATAAACTATGATAAATTGACCAAAAACATTCTTAGAAAGGAAAAATTAATTCAGTCACTGAGGCGAGTGGCCTTGAAATAGGAATCTTTTTTTTGCAAATTGTCCCTTTGGGCAGTCATTCGACCATGAGACTGGAAGTTCAACCATTCCCTATGATGTGCACTGACCACCAGAGGAGCCGAGCCTGCACCCCTGCTGTCTCTTCTGAAAGAGTCAGACATAGCTGCCGGGACTCCAGGGGCCAGTTGGGCTCCTTGTGGGTTTGCACAGGAGCCAGTCTGCAATGCTGGCTGGCTTCTGTGTGGTGCCACTGGGCGGCCCATAGGCCATCACTGCACCCTGGCCTGCGGAGCTGACCATGCTCACTGCATCTCTGCATGGGGACTCGGGTGTCATAACTCAGGCAAAGGGTGGTGGGCCTTGCACGGAGGCCCATGTGCTGTCCAGGGCCCTGAGGTCAGCTGGGACCTGCTCTCCTATGCCAAATGCTTATGCTTCCATTGCTGGGCAAGCCTAGGGACTGGACCTATGCACAAATTTCCTGCACCAGGCCTCTAGCACTTAGATATGATATATGGCTTTGATTATTACTCAATATTTCAATATTTGGTAGAAAGTAAGTAGACTACAAATCTTCTTAATATTATAGTAAAGAATTATATTTAAAGAATCCTAAGGCTGAATAGAACAGATTATAATTCAAAGTTTAAAGTAATTGCTAGGCCACCAAACTTACTCTAACAACAAGTTGCCTGCTTAAAACTGCCACCTGCAGGAAGAACTTACTCCCCACTAACCACATTAGGTGAGGCCAAGGAACTCATTGAACAAGCCTCTTGGAGTAAGCGATAAAGACTGTGATAGTGGATTAGGAGGCTTTATTAAATATAAGAAGGGACATAGGGATCCTTCTCAGTAAAATTTGCAAACCCTAAATAGTAAATCTCCAGCTCAATATATATAATTCTTGCTTTGATATCAACATAAGATGGATTACTATTCCTTTTAGAAGAAACAATTATTTTCCTGTTAAGGGAAGCATATTGTGAAAATCAGAAAGCCCAACTTTGTCAGGAAACCAATCAGTGAAGACATCATCAACCACATATTAGAATTCATATGGTTTCATCTGTATTGCTGGATTAGGGATAAACAGGAATAATTGAAGTGCAGAATGAGTAGTTGTGTAGAAAACATAGGTTTTTAGAACTAAAAACAGGAAGACTAAAACATGAAATTGGGGAACCAAAAGTAGAGCCAAATTCCCATATACTGGTAGGTTGGATTTAGGTTCAAGACAAATTATATTTAAAAAGCAAAGTTTATTCAAACTTTTTAATGTTTATACTTTAAGTGTTTTTGCTGACTCTAGGATTACCTAAAGGATTTCAGAAAACATATTTTGATATTTTGGAAATGCAAACAAAATTATACATTATTGTTGCTTATGAAATTTTGGAATTCTACATTTATATCTTTATTTATTTCTTTTTAATATATTTTATTGATTTTTATAGAGAGGAAAGGAGAGGGAGGGAGAGAGAGAGAGAGAGAGAGAGATAAAAACATCGATGAGAGAGAAACATCCATCAAGTGCCTCCTGCACACCTCCTACTGGGGATATGCCCACAACCAAGGTACATGCCCTTGACTGAAATTGAACCTGGGACCCTTCAGTCCACAGGCTGACACTCTATCCACTGAGCCAAACCGGTTAGGGCTATATTTATATTTTTAAAGCTCCATAGACCTGAAGTCCCCAATTCAAAACTACCTCCTATCTAAATGTAGGTTTTATCTCCTGATGTGAATTAATTGCCCTATAATAGCCTTGATTACATATACTTTATTTATCTAAATATTTTGCTGTCTCATAACATTTTTTATAAATAGCATTATAGGGTCTGATATGCACACGTATACCTTGAGTTACATGCATCATGAATCAGAATCACCTGCACACCTGTCCCCTTGGTATTACCTGATTTAGGTATGCAGTCAACTTTGAAAATTCAAATAATGGTAGTGTAAAAGACTTGATTGTATATCTAAGCTTTTATATGTCATATGTTCTTTCAACCATGAATATAGCAAATGTTTTATTTGGAGTCATATATTCGATAGGTTGGAACCAATCTGACATTGAGATACTTAAAAAGCTCTATATTTGATCAACTGTATAAAAACACTTTTTCTGTAGCCATAAAGGAGGTTTGTGTATGTGTTTGTATAGTAACAATGCTGTCATTGTCATTGCCCCTGTAGGACAATCGGACATTAAAAAGTTATATAGTTGAGTTGTCACTAGGAAAAAATTTAACATCTTCATCCCCTCAAAAATATATATAAGAATTTTCATTAATGGGAGAACAGGAATTAAATAACCTACATGCTGAATCTTAACTTCAAAGTAGTTCTGTAGTCAATATAATCCTTGCAAGACATTACTATTTCATTATTTATAACATTAGATGTTTAAAATTAGGGTTTCATAATGGTCTGGGAGATTTAACAAGATTCTTCTTCAACAACTGAGAAAAGACCATTTAATGTACACTCTGTCCTATAAATATTACTTTTAAATACTCTTTTCTTTTTCTGTATATATTTCTGTAACCAAGAATGCGAGTCCACTTTATTCATGATGAGATATATTTCTTAACAAGAGAAAAAAATAAACATTAAATCCCTATGTTATGATATAGTCTTATTTATTAATATTAATACATTTAAATATATTAGAGAAATAAAAATGTAATATAACAAAGTCAATAGAAATAAATTGTTTTAAAAATAAATAATTTATTTATATGTATATCAATTCAGAAAAGAAAAATATTTACCACTTATTGTAGCATGTATTTACTTGTATCAGAGTTTCAGTAGGAAAAATATACAATATGTAATTATGTATTATTATATGTACAATTATTATATATGCTTATTTATTTACTTTAAGGAATTAGCATATGTAATAAGATGGGCCCAGTGACTATGTAAATCCAGCCTCAGAAGGGGTCACTAAAAACTCTTTCTTCAGAACTGATAATATAGTCTACAATGGGCAACTTCTGCAGGTCTGATTGGATCAGGTCTATTCAGATTATCCAGGATAATCTTCTTTACATAAAGTCAACTGATTATAGATACAAATCATATCTACAAAAAAACATTTTTTAGTATTTGAACAAATAGCTGAATAAATTGACACATAAATTTAGCCATTTCAATATTGGATACCTTTCTCAGGGAGAACATATTTTCTTTCTACATTTTTGTGAGGGCTGGGATATATTTTAGATTAATACGAAAACTAAATTGTTCATGAATTTGATCTTTCAATGAAACAAAAAAGAAATATGATGTGAAAATTCAGCTTGCCAATTCATGGCATGAGAACCATTGGAGATTAGAGAAAAATTCACTAAGCAAGGTATTAAGAACGCTCAGTCCTACTCCGTTATATGCCACTAGAGGTCCAATGCATGAGCTTCATGCATGAGAAGGGGGGCTCCTCATCCTGGCATGCCCCCTCTCCAATCCAGGAACCCTCAGGGAATGTCTGACTACCTCTTGTAATCCGGGACTGCTGGTTCCCAACTCTCACCTACCTGCCTGCCTGATTGCCCCTAAACCTCATACCTGCCTGCCTGATCATCCCTAACCACCTCTGTCTGCCTGTTGGCCCCTAACCACCTCTGCTTGCCTACCTAAATCACTCCTAACTGCTCCCCTAACCACCTGATCACCCTTAACTGCTCCCCTGCTAGGCTGATCACCCCAAACCACCTCTGCCTGCCCTGCATGCAAGACCCAGGATTCCCTCCTCCAGCTGGTCCCAGGCACCCAGGACCTGGGATTCCCTCCCTCTGGCCAGCTGCAGGCACTCAGAACCTGGGCCAGCTTTGCCCGGGCTGGCCACAGTGACAGGCATCCAGGACCATGGGGTGGGTGGCTAGTGCCTCTCCTGGGCTGCAGGTGTAAGCGCTGGCTCTCAAGAACACGGGGCATGTGGCTTGTCCCTCTCCCAGGCCACAACCCCAGCTGCTGGCCATGCAGCCTGTCCCTCTTCTGGGATTCAGCCCTAGCCACTGGTGCCCAGGACCACAGGGACCGTGGGTGTGTGGGTTGTCCCTATCCTGGGCCACAGGCACAGGTGCAGCTTCTGGAGCCCGGGACCATGGAGCAGGCAGCTTGTCCCTCTCTTAGGTCACAGCCTGGCTGGTCCCCATTCCTCTCTTGTGAGCTCATTAGTGCTTTGCTGGTCCCCATTTCTCTCTTCCCAGTGTTGAGTGTCTGAGCCATGATGGTGTGAGGGCTGGAGGGTGTGATGACCATTTACATATTAGCTCTTGATTGTATAGGATTAGTTCTTTCAATGATTTTTAGTATCCACTTAACCTGATTTTCAACTTACCCTAAATATTAAAATGGTAATATGCTAATTGCCCATACCTCTGCTATACCCACAAGCCATGCCCACCAGCCAATCAGTAGCGAGTATGCAAATTAACCCTACCAAGATAGCTAAAGCCACAAAAAAAGTAGGAGGCTTGGATTTCCCTGGCAATGGAGGAAGCCAAGCTTTCCACCTGCTCTGGTGGGCCCAGGCCTCAACTCAAAGCTACGAAGTTTCAATTATAGGAGATAAATAAATCCCAATAAAAATGGCTGCAGCCACAGAGCAAGCAGAAGGCTTGGTTCCATTCAAGGCTATAAAACTTCAATTATAGAAAATAAATAAATCCCAGATACCAGGGCCTCCTCTTGGGTTGCTGGGGGGCATGGCCAGCCTACAACCACCACTGGCCTCTCAACCAGGCTGCCCCACACCACAAGGGCATCCTTCAGGGCAAACCAGCTGGCCCCCACCAGTGCACCAGGCCTCTATCCTATCTAATCCTAAATAATAAAAGGATAATATGCAAATTGATCGTCACTCCAACACACAAGATGGCTACCCCCATATTGTCAAAGATGACTTCCCCCATGTGGACACAAAATGGCTGCCACAAGATGGCCAGCAGGAGAGGGCAGTTGAGAGAGACCAGATCTGCAAGGGAGGGCAATTGTGGGCAATCAGGCCAGCAGGGGAGGACATTTGAAAGGGACCAGGCCTGCAAGGGAGGGAAGTTGGAGGCGATCAAGCTGGCAAGGGAGGGAAGTTAGGGGTGATGAGGCCTGCAGAGGAGGGAAGATATGGACAAACAGGACTACAGGGAAGGGCAGTTGGGGAAGGAAATTAGGCCTGCAGAGGAGAGCATTTCAGGGGGAGGGGAAGACCAGATCTGTACGGGAAGGCAGTTAGGGGTGACCAGGCCTGCAGGGGAGGGAAGATAGGGGCAAACAGGATGGCAGGGGAGTGGTTAGGGAGTGATAAATCTGGCAGGCAGAGGTGTTTAGGGGCAATCAGGAAGGCAGGAAGGTGAGCAGTTGGAAGCCAGTAGTACTGGATTGTGAGAGGCATGTCTGACTGCCCATTTAAGCCCGATCCCAGTAGTAGGATCGGGCTTAAATGGGCAGTCAGACATCCCTTGAGCGATCCCAGATTAGAGAGAGTGCAGGCTTATGAATAAACAGGAATTTTGTGCAACGGACCTCTAGTCTATGTATATAAAAGCCTAAGCAACTGAACCACCAAAACATGACAACCAGTTGCTATGATGCTCACTGACCACCAGGGGGAAGAATGCTCCATGCAAGAGCTGCCCCCTGATGGTCAGTGTGATCCCACAGACAACTTTATGCTGCTGGTACCACCACCTGGTCAACTGGCCACTATCGGCCCTGATAGAGCCAACTGGCCATCTTCTGTGGTCACTCTCCCTAGCTGGACAACCTCCCTGATACTGATTGGCCTCATCACCAGCCAAGCGGAGGGATCCCACTTGTGTATGAATTCTTGCAACGGGCCTCTAATGTTAAAATAGAACAACCCAAAGCCTCCAACAGATAAGTCAAATTTATTCTATCAACTGGTAGAGAATATACAAGTTATGCAGATTGTGCTTATGAAAATAAAGTATTTCTGCAATTTTTTTTTCAATAAATCCCATTGGGATTTTGTTTTTTTGCCAGTTTGCCAGTTCTTTAATCCTTTTTTATAAAATACAAATTTTGAAATGTATGCCTGCATTTATAAACATAGATGAAATATACAGCCATATCAAAGTTATGACAGGATGAGTGACAGGTAGGAGTCACTACACCAATCATGACCCCTCTCCTGGCCACTGATCCCTGACTGGCCCTCCCCACCCCAATCAGGGATTAAGTTGGCTGGCCCACCTCCCACAGCCCCTCCCCATAGCCAGCCCTATCCCCAATCGGCCTCTTACCCCAATCAGGGGTGGGGCATGCTGGCCAATTGCTCTCGACCCCTCCCCCTATCTGGCTGGGTCCTGATTGTTCCCCAATCAGGATGGACTGGCCAGCCAACTTCCCACCATCTCCTCCTCCCAACAGGCCCAGCCCTGATCCCTCCCAATTAGGGCCTGGCTGGTTGGACCCCACTGGTGCATGAATTCATGCACAGGGCTTCTAGTGTATGTGTGTGTGTGTGTGTGTGTATGTATATAATATATAATATATATAATATATATAATATATATTATATACATACACACATATATATGTATATTATATACATACATATATATATACATACATTTATATGCAAATAGACCAAATGGCAGAACAACCAAGCAACTGAACAACCAGCTACTATAACATTCACTGACCACCAGGGTATGTGTGCAGAAAATTTTGGGTGTCAGTAGCAGGTGGCAGAGTGGGGAACATGGTGAGCATCAGCCACAGCAGAATGCTGAAATAGTGAGCAGGATAACAATACTAAGGCAGGGCACCAGTCACTGTCATCAGGGTGAGACTCTAGTGGTTACTGAAAGTATTTTGCTCCTGCACCAGGGTCCCACCAGGTGCTCACACTTGCTGCCGGCACCAGCCCCACTTGCACCTGCTGCTGCCTCCACTCACACCCACTGCTGGCACCAGATCTGCCACTCACATCTGCTGCTGATGCCCAGTGCTGGCCCCAATTTGCTCCGCGTTATTGTTAGCAGGTGTGAGCAGCAGCTGTCAGCCCCAATCACTCCTCAGGGCTTCTCCACCTCCCCCTGCTCCTGAGGGGTGATTGAGGCAGCAGCTGCCACTCGCACCTACTGATGACACCTGCCCCATTCACATCCATTGTTGGTCCCAATTGCTCCATGCTCAGTTGGCGCTATCAGCGTGTGGGAGTGGCAGCAGCAGGAGTGGGGCTGCCAGCAGACAGGGGATCAGGGCCTGCAGCCAGAGAGGCCGGGCGGGTCACAGAGGATGGGCTGAGACCTGCCCCTGTGCCCACTGCAGCCTCTCAGCCTACAGTTTCTTTCAAGGTGCAGAATTCGTGCACTAGGACCCTAGTATTAAATAAAGTTATTTCTAACAAAGGAAATCTTAGTTGCAATTTCTAGTGCCCAATGATTATAATTGACAATCTTGTGTGTTGGGGAGGCATATACCAAGGTTTCTCTGGCCTGTCTGTGTGGGGAAAGCCATTCTAGACAAGAGACTGATTGCTTAGTAACTAACCAGAGATAGCTGAGACTCTACAGCTTCAAACCTCACCTATGATCTTTATTGAAATTAAATTTTTGTGGTCTCTTCTCATACAATCCTTTTCCCAAAACCAATTTGCATAATTTGTTATAATTTGAAATGATTGACACCAATTGCTAATTGTTGGGGTAGAAACTAGACCCTCATAGTAGTTAAGTCTCCAAGGTAAAGGTTAGAATTCAGTAACTGATAATGTGGGTCAAATTGATATTAGTTTAATAATCTCTAAACTATGCAAGAAAATGTAATTGTCCTACATTACCAGGGTAGCCTTTAACTGCACAGTTTATTCAAATGTATAATCTAAATAATTGAGTACCTCTGCATACAATAGAGCATTTCCTCATATGCAAACACCATTTGATAGACAGTTAAATCCAAACAGATGGATAAAAGATGCCAGAATGTAATTGGTTTGCTTTTGATTATTTCATCGATACCAATTTACTTAAAGAGTAAGTGTGAACAAGGTAGGGTTTATTGTCACAGAACATTCATTTTGACAGAATGAAGTTAAGGGATTCAGTAATCCTCTTCTAAACTCTACAAATGAATTTTGGGTGGAAATGAAATCTTGACCAAATGTTTGGCTTTGTCTTTATTATAGAACTAAAATGTATCTTCTCATTACTTAAGATCTTAAGGGTTTCTTGGTTTCACAATAGATACAATTCTTTTGAATAGTGGGAGAGCATCAATTTTAAAATAAATGCAAAGTAATCATTGATAATTTTTAAAAAATCAGCTATACTGCCAAGTCTTGGTTAAAATTGTAGTATTTTATGTAATCCTGCATGTTTTTGTAATAGCCTGACTAAAACCTGAAATTTTAGGTAGTATAGAGGTCAGTGAATCATATGTACACACAAATAACCCCACACACATGTAGGAAAGACAATAGCATCATCTTATTTTACAAATAAGACACTTAGACTCAGGAAAATTAGTAACTATTGATAGTTCAAAGCTGCATAGTAAGCAAATGGTGAAGTCAGAATTTGAACCTATTTGTCTAATTGTGAAGTCTGTCCTATTTCAAAAGCAATGCTGCCTGTTCTTAAAGTTTCTTGAAATAGCTGTGTGTCTTATAAATGAACATTTTAATTATTTTTTATTTTTATTTTTTCAGCACCATACCAGTTAATGGGTTAAATATTACTATTTTTAAAGTTTATATCTATTCTTAAGACTATGCTCTCCCCTCTTTAAAAAAAAAAAAAGTTATATATGATTGTGCTTAATCCCTTCTGGTAGCTAATAAATACAAAACTAAAAAATTTTGAGTATTTGTATGTCACTAAATGATTCGTTATATTTATTTGTTTTGTAATAGGGTTGCTGCATTTAATAATAACAAAACTGTAGAGAGATAAACATAAGAATTAAAATAATGTTTCAAGTAGTATATTTCAAACATGTCACTTTCCTTCCCTCTCAACATAATTTTTTTTCAAAATTATATAATACAAATAAAAATCTTTACTTAAATATTTACATCAAGCAGAGGCTATTGTCCATGCCAAAACCGAAATCAATGAAGATCCGTGGATTGCAAGTAATGCTGACTGGAAAATACATGTTAAACACATCTCTTTATTCCTAAAAAATGTTTGATTTTTTTCATTGAAAAAGTGTTAAAATTATTTCTAATTTAAAAAGTATTTTCAACTTTATTTTTTAAATTATACTACTGCCCTAGCTGGTTTGGCTCAGTGGATAGAGAGTCAGCCTGGCAGTGGTGGCCAACCAGTTGGTCTCATGATCTGTGAGGTCTGAAAGGTTGGCAACCGCTAGACTGAAGGGTCCCAGGTTTAATTCTGGCCAAGGGCACATGCTCTGGTTGCGGGCTCAATTCTCCCCCTGTAGGAGGCTGCAGGAGGCAGCCAATCAATGACTCTCTCTCATCATTGATGCTTATATCTCCCTCCCCCTCTGAAATAAATAGATAGATAGATAGATAGATAGATAGATAAGATACTTAGCTTACTCAGGTACACCTGCAATATTTATCTTATTGCAAAAGTAATATATGTTTATCATGCAAAATTTGAAACATACAGAAAAGCGAATAAAAAGCAACAATTACGTTCGGTTAACTCTTGAACAACACAGGTTGGAACTGGGTAGGTCTACTTATACATGGAGTTTTTCCCCCACTACATGAAGTCATTCCTAGGTATCTGCTAGTTTATTATTTACAGATATGTATCCGCAGATTCAACCCTTTTATGACCTGGGCATTGTTATGCAGTTTTTCAACTGTGAGGGAGGGGTTTCGGCTCCTTTACCCCCTTATTGTTCAAGGGCCAATTGTATATAAAAATTATCATCCAATGCCTAATTGTATTTTTAAATTCCTTCATTTGCATGAAAATGTTTAAGAAACATTTTCTCATGACCATAAATGTTTTTGTATAGCATCATTTGATTGAATATATAGTTTATTTGGCTCAAATGTAACTGATTTAGCCAAACTTCTATTTGTAGAGTTCTGATTGTTATATATGTACATAATTATAACTTTCAGGTAATTTTCTACAAGTAGAATTTTAGATTCAAATGTGAATTAATATTTTATGACATTGTGTTCACATTGTGAATTTATCCTCCATAAGATTGTATGAAATTTTACTCTCAACAAGTATATAAAAAAAAAATTTCAAACTCTTGTCTCTAAAGGATGACATGTTGCCTCTTGTGTTAAAGTATTTACTAAATAGGGCATATAAAGACATGGGCATTCCCCTGAAAATTGAGGAAAGATGTACTTATACCCTCAATAGCCATATAATCTTAAAGACTGCCTCCTCCCTTGTGAAATATAAAGACTAAAATTATTTATAAGCATACTTTCTATGTCTTTTTCTAACTATATTACTATGTTTGTCAAAGAGCCTGAACTTCAGAACTTGTTTCTCTACTGCATTGCTATGCAATGCCTTGGGGTTTATGTGTATATTTAGGAGATGTGGGTGCATGCCTGTGAGTTTACAAGAACACTGTGGACATAGTGATACGGTTAAGATAAAATAAGTGGACTTTTTCTAGCTTTAAAATCTTACTCTTTTAAATGACTGAAAACTACATGTTAATTACATTTCTAATATTTTACTAATACACTGAGAGCAGACACATTTCTAAGATATTATTTTCTATTTTTGCAAGGGTTTTGCGTCTTAGGTCTAACAACAACAAAACTAATCATTTTCAGCTTTGTTTCCAAAGTTTCTTATGGGCAATTTGTCGGGCTTTTTGGTGAAAATGTTCAAGGGGTTTTATTACCATTAATCTTTTTTGAGGGTGTGTATAATTCATCTCACCAGCCATCAGAATTCCCAGAGGTTAAATTACTCTAGAGATCTCTGTGCCCTCACCCTGTATCAAATTGACCTGCTTCTTGTTTGCCATTTTTGTGTACTACATTGCTTATTTAACAAGAAACAGAATGATTGTAATTCTGAGAAGGTCCTTTGATGGTAGTTTTGACACTCTGCCTGAATAATGACCCTCATTATGGTCCCTGTGACAGGCTCTGAAAGTCTTGATTTATGAATATATCACAGCTTCAGCATTAGAGCTCCCCCTACTCACTTACATCTGATATAGACTAAGATATGAACATAATCCTTTGAAATAGAGAGAGGCTGAGATAATTGCATGATTGTGACCATTCAAATCATTGCTTTTCCTGATTTAACAAAGTTCTGCCATTTAATTTTGATTGTCTCTGAAGTTATTAGGAACCTTTAAGAAAAAGGTTTATTATACGAATGTGTTTCAGAGTAACTGTGCTGGCGACGAAGGTGGAAGTTATTCTTACTTTCCTGTTCCTAAGCCTCAGCTAAATTTCTATTGCAAATACTCATTAATGGTTGATGTGATAATAGAGTGTTAGAAGCAAGATTAGCTAAGAGCAAAAAGTCTGTGTCCTTGATAAAACAAATTACAAGACACTCTGTAAACACTTTTTTTGTGCAGAATGTTGTTGATTTATTGTTTCCTCTATAGTGATTATTTAAATAAATGTAGCTAATTTAGTTCATTTGCCAAACTGTATAATTTTGTTCTTTGTGAAAGGGTTATATGTAAAAGCCTCAAGGAATCACATCCCCATTAATCTTTTCACAAGTGCAATAAATAAATAAAGAGACATGGTTTAATTTTGCCAGTTAGAAGATATTTAAATAGCAGTGGTGGTAAACTGATTTTTTTTTTTTATTCTACTGTTTGAAAAAGCCATGTAAACGATTTTTTCTTGTTAGTAATTTAATGAAATACAAGAAAAACATAGCACAACTGTTTTTATTGAAGCTATAAGCAACATTTGTTTTTCCTCCCCCGATCATGTACTGTTCTGTACAATGACCTTTCTTTAAAACAAGTTTGCTCATCTCATGCTTTTTCACTCATAATGTGTTCTAAATATCTTCAGTGCCTCTTAAGTACTATGTGGAAATTTTAATTTATTCCAGCAAAAAGCACGAGATATGGTACTGTTCAATATAAAAAATAAATTCATGATTGTTTTTCAACATACCCTTACTCACCAAGAATAAGAAGATACAATCTCCTTACGGTTCATTAGAAGGAGAGGAGAACTGAAGATTCTAGGGACTCCCAGCTAATTCCTTTTGAGACTGTCATCAGATCACACTTATGATTAAAAATACATAGGTACTGAGGAAAGTGGTTAAAAGTTAATTTTAAATAAAATCTGGTAATGACCTGGAGTACATTTAATAAGTCATTCACTCCATAGCAAAAGCAGTCACTTAAAACATGGTAAGATAATTCTAAAGATCTTTAAGCAAAGTGATCAGATTGAATTCTCTTTAGTAATCTGAACATTTTCAAAAGCCTTTTTACCTCCACAAAGCTTTTATTCTTAATTCATTGACATAATTTTTAGGAAGTCTATTTCTAAAAGGGGAAGTGTTTGCAACCTCTGTAGTGGAGGTGTCCTTATGAAAGGGGATCTTTGTGAAAGTTCCGTCACCTATTTCATTGAATATGTTTTGCAAAAAAACCAAAAGTGATGTCTTCTTCCTTTGCTTTCCTTCTAAATCAGGCTCATACAGAAGTGTACTGTGGCTATACAAAACTATTTTAGAGCATAACAAAACCTTGCAGACCTTAATAACTTTACATGACTGATCTGTCCTCTCCAGCAAGGTTAACCGCTTCTCCCAAGAAGTTAAGTGGCATATAAACTATTGTTCACACCATTTGTGCCAGCACTGTAGGATGACCTTAAACACTACAGTGCAGCAGAAGGCACCTGCATTCATCAACAAAGGGAAAAGGACCACAGGGGCAGATCTGGCTTTAAGTGCATTAGGACTCTATAAGGATAAATGCCTAACCTTACTCCACACCAAAAAGTAATTACAGAGCCATTGTTCCTAGAGTGTGAATAATGTTTTATGGTTCTTTAGAAATGTGTGCTATTTAGTGACTGAGTTGACATCTGTACTGTATTATATTTTATACAAAGCACCCAGACTAAAGGGTGAAGCAATCAAATAACAGATAATTTTGCTCTTACAGAAAATCAACAACAGATATAAAATATAGATAAATGAATCCTTTAATTCAGTAGTTAATCTTCATACTTAAATTACCTAATTAACAATAGTCTGAACAGCCAAATTTTAGTGCCTTATTCTTTCAAAAATCGCATGCTCCACGAGAGTGTATTTCTTTCATATGTATTCACATTCTCTTCTATTTGTATTTTTATAGTACATCAATTTGCTCTGTGTATCTCCCTTCCTGCTCTTAAATATTCTAACCTCAGTAAGCACATATTTTTAGGTATGTGTTACCAAGAAAGAGAGAAGTAGCAAAATATTTGTGTTCATACACACCTGCATGCACATAAGCATATACTAGTATATCATTAAGAAGTTAAGACACATGTTAGTGCCCCCTCCAGTAGCATACACATCAAAACCTATGAAATGAAAGACATTATTGGGGAAAATCAAATACACATATTTACATGTTCACATCAGGGGTGATTTTAGCTTCATAGTCATAATTTTTTTGATAATTATTAGAATAATATAAAAATTGGTTATCAATTAATATCAAGTCCATATCTTCCTCTCAAAGGAACTGAACTAAACATGGCTAGTGTTTATTAATTTCAGGGTGGGCACGGAGTAAAATATGTGTGCCATACTTAAAAAAAGCAAAAAAAAAAAAAAAAAAAAAAAAAAAAAAAAAAAAAAAAGCAGTGCATCTTCTCGACCTGTAGCTATCTTTTAGGGAACCTAAAATTTCCAATGTGTTTAACTCAGTAACCCCTCTTCTTTGAAATTTAGTGACAACAAAATGTGGTATATAGTTTGCATTATATTAAACTCTATATATTATTCTACCAAATAGTACTCCAGTAAAGTTAGGATAGTCCAAAGTAACTTTTTATTATATGAGCTATTGTACACATTTTATAGTAACTGGTATTCAGATGAGGGAAAATCAAATGAAAGAGTTGTGCTGAATCTTGACAAATTATTATTACATTATTACTATTTTTAAAAATCCTCACCCAAATATATGTTTTTATTGATTTTCAGAGAGGAAGGGAGATACATTGGTTGGTGGCCTCCTGTATGTACCCCACCCCTGGATCAAACCCCCAACCTTTTGGTTTACGGGAGGATGCTCCAACCAACTGATTCACTGGCCAAGGCTTAATGGATTATTTTAAAGCATTAATTATTATTAGGAAATGGATAGAAGTTTAGATGAGGAGGAATCAGGGAATCTATGATAGGAGGCAGAATATAGTCTCCAAGGAGATTTCAGTTAATTGTAGGTTTCACATCATTTGGAGACATATTTACTTGTGTTTCTGCTTCATGATACTTATAAATGCCTTTGAAGCTTTACACTCATGTAAATGGATTAGAAAGATATATGCCGCTAAGATATGATGATCTTCAAAAGTAGCTTTTTGCAAAATAAGACCTTATCCAGCCTTCCTAAGAGCAATTTTCTCTCTTTTCTGCAATGCAATTCAACTCATTTCAATTTTATTTAGATGCTTTCTATATGCCAGCACAGTATTAAAACAAGAAGACACACACACACAAACACACTTCTATGGGCATGTGTTTTTTTATTTAGAAACTCTGGTGGGGGAACAGACATTAACAAATAATTATAACAGTAAGAAAACTAATATAATTGCATATGTAAGCTACAGAAATAGCCTTAAGGATGTATAAATACATTCTGTTAATATATAAAATTCCATACATATGCATGATGGAAGGACAGTGTCATAAAAATGTAACCATCTGCTCTGGGGTTTGAAAACTGAGTAAGAGTTTGCTCTCTAAGCACATGCTAGTAAGGTGAGGAGGACATGCCAGAACAGCCAGAACAGTGCCTGCAAAGTTGCAGGAGCACGGGACAGCATGCCCCATTGGGGCAACTGCAGACCGTTTAGAATTTATTAAATAAACTGCAAACTGAGGCAAGTGATAAGGGATGAGGTTGAGAATAAATGCCAGGACCATATGAAGAGAACTTATTTCTCAAGTTGAAAACCTTGCACTTTATCCTGTAGTTTAGGGGTGTCGAACTCAATCAGAGAAGGGGCCAAAATCTAAAATCCAGCCTAAATCGCGGGCCGAATGGTTTACTGAACAGTCATAAACTGTCATTGTGATGGAAACGCAGCGGAGTGCAGTGATGACAGCGCGGTGCGGGCCACATTGCAAGGCCTGGCGGGACGGATTTGGCCCGCGGGCCTTGTGTTTGACACATGTGCTGTAGTTGGTAGCCATTGAAAAATTTAAGGAGTGACATGATTAAATTTGTGATTTTAAGAATCAGTAGAAGAATAACTCGAAGAAGAAAACATCTAGAGACAGGGAAACTAGAGAGACAATTGCAAGGTCAAGAAAGCGAAGACAAGGGCAACTTCAAATTCAGGATATACTGCCTTTCTTCTTCTGTAATTCATCTGCCCCTAAATGTTCCCAAAGTATGGATCTGACTTTGATAGGCTGCTATTGATGGATCTTATGATCAGCATGAGATGATCAGATATGGATCATAGTAAAGTCAAGGAGAGAGCCTGAAGGAAAACAAAGTACATCTCATCACTTGACTTCTTCTGCTTCCTCATATTTCAGCCATGTTGAACTATTCATCTGGTCATACAATATGAACTATCTGTTTCCTATTTTTGAAAGAACTCCCTCTCCTTTTGCTGTTGGCATTCTTCTTCTTGTCCTAAGATTTTTCCTCAAGTGCTGTCTTCTCTTCTAAGTCTTCCTTGATGCCCATGACATTCCTTCAGGCAGATCTGGACCCTACTCTTACTGTGCTGTTGTTGTACCCAGTGCACACCTCTATCAAAATAGATAAATGTACTATATTGCAATTGCCCTTCAGTCAACAGATTGCATAATAGATGAGTAAGAAAAAGGGTTAACTGAATGGAGAATAATCTAAGCAGATTAATCACAGATTGGGATCAATACATACAAAAAGAGCTTGTATAATTTTTATTGTGGCTTTTCTTATATCCTGAAATATCTCTTGTTTGGCTTTAACTCTTTATTGTTTCAGGTTGGTCTTGCAAAACTTCCTTAAAAAAAAAAAGAATATGAACTTTCAGCTATAAGATGAAGAGAGCAGGCTGACAGCTGTTTCAGGGGTCAGTTGGAAGGGGGTGGAGAAATTGAGAAAAAGAGAGAAGAAAGCTCATGAGCATGGACAATAGTGTGGTTATTGCTGGCTAGAGGGGATGTGATGGATGCAGAGGAGCATATGGGGTGATAAACAGTGACAGAAGGAGACTTGACTTGGGGTAGTGAGCACACAAAATAGTATATAGAAGATGTGTTGTGAAATTGTGTACCTTGAACGTGTATAATTGTGTTAACCAGTGTTACCCCAATAAACTCAGTAATAAAAAAGTGAATAAAATGTGGAGATCTGATGTATAGCATGGTGACCAGAGTTGATAATACTGTATTGAACAACTGAGGTTTGCTGAGAATATCACCTTAAGCATCCTCAACAAAGAAAAGAAGGATAACTCTTTTTTATAACATGAGGTGATGGATGTGCTAATTAACCAGATGGAGTAATCCTTTCATAATCTAAACATATATCATCATGATGCACACTTTGAAAGTCTTAGAATTTTTTTGAGTGAGTTAAGCTAGAAAAAAAGAACAATTTTCAAGTGGCAATTTCAATGTAAAATAAACAAAAAAAAACTAACATTAAAAGAAAAGAAATAGTTGATGAACAATAAGACAGACATGAAAAGGATGTGCTGATGTCACCAACGAGGTGTTGGGGAAGAACCCCGAATGGTTGGTTTGCCATGGTGATGAGGAAAGGAAAAGGGTGATTGACAGGAGAAATTGTAGTAAGCTTCAAAGGATCAAGGTGACTGAACAATCAGAGTGGTGGCCAATGACAACGATGAGACTATAAGACCAGGAAGATATAAGCTAGTGGAGACAATTGTGAAGTGTGTACTCATGGGGGGGGGGGGGGGAACCATGCTGCTTTGTGGTTGTTGTTTTATGAAACTGAAAACTTTAAGGAAAATTTTAACAACATGAAAGATATTTTCAGCACCAAAATATGGTTTACCAGAGGAAGAGACAAGTTGATGGGGGAATAGGACTAAGTCACATATAAGTACTAGAGAGAGAAATTGAAAATCAGTAAGAGTAGGAATATGACTTGAGATGTGGCAGATATATTCTCAGGATAAATGGTGAAGGAGAGGGAAGGTTGTCCTGTGAGTTTTGTATTTAATGACAGAGATCAGAAATTCTATAATTGAAAAAATGCATAGAACTAACAAACTCCCAGGTTCAAATCAATATTTTGGCTGCTAAAACTTTATAGCACAAAGCTCAGATTTCTGTGAAGTGGGGAGTGAACAGGGATAAATATGTAGAAATTTTAAAAAATAGTTTAGCCCCAGCATGTTTAGCTCAGTGGATGGAGTGTTGGCATGTGGACTGAATTGTTCCTAGGTTTGATTCCAGTCAAGGGCACATAACCTTGGACCTCTGTTGCAGGCTCCATCCCCGGCTCTGGTCAAGGCCTGAGCAGGAGGCGACCAATGGATGTATCTTTCTCACATTGGTGTTTCTCTCTCTCTCCTCCTCCTCCTCTCTTCCACTCTCTCTAAAAATCAATGGAAAAATAGCCTCTGGTGAAGATTGACCAAATGAAAAAAAATATTTTAACTGAATCTTAAAAACACTTTTCAAATATAATCATTAACAGATGGCTAAAAGATAATCACATAGGAACTTAATTGATTAAATTATCCATCCAGATTTTAGCTAAAACCTAACTGCACGTAGAAATAAAATGCTTCTTCCCCCTCTAATCAGTATACCACATGATTTTAGAGCCTAGCTTAGATTTTCTCCTACATTTTGTATCAATTGCAAGAAAATGAAAAACCATCTTTTTGCAACTTCTCTTTTTGCAATGCCCTTGATGGAACACCTCCGTGCCCCATCATTTCACACTCTCATCTTTCATTCATGTTAAAGGGACATTTACCTTCCGTCCCTTGAAGAAGATTTGGTTGCCAGAAATCATGAACTAAACCTGGAATTTTTTTTTTCTACCGTCAGTAAGTGAGTCCTCTGCTCCCGCTATCATCTGCACCCTGGATAACTGACTCTGTTACCCTTTCGTGCTAACTTTGCTGATGGCAGTAGAACTGCCCCCAGGGCTGCTGTAGGGTCAGCCGGCTGATGGCCTGTCTTTTCCTCCCAGGTGTTACTGATGAAGAGTAACTCTCAACTTCCTGTGATTAAAGAGCCAGAGCTGCGATCACTGTATTTCCCTACTTCATTCCTGGAACCCACATAAACTGTTAGAATAAATTCCACAGCCATCTTTTAAAAAGGGGGAGATCTTTTGAATGCTTTCTCCCCCCCCCCAAACAATAGAATATAAATGTATTTTCTATGAAAAGATTATTTAGAAACACTTTACGTTGCATGATGAAGTACATTATTTTCCTACTCTTTCTTAGTGTAACTTTTCCCCATGTACACATTAATGTTATAGATAGCAGTTCTAAAGCCTTTAAAATAAAGAGAAATTAAACAGTGGAAAGAAAAAAAAGATTAGCCATTTACTGCAGATTTCTAGCTTATCTTTCAGGTAATTACAATAATGGTTGCTGATGGAAACTCTACTTACGTGAGCTATTTTATTCGTATTATTTACTATTATAATATTAATGTAGCCATTATTATCTCCTTACCCTTCAGTTCACAGGATGTATTTTCTCAGTGAATTTTAATCCCAGTATCTTGCTATTATATTGTACATAATCCCGTCAAAGACTGTGCTTCATGCAGCATTTTCAGTGATATATCATCACAGAGACTATTAATGAGTGAGCTTCAGATCTCACTAATACTGTTTTAGATACGATTTTTATTAATTTCCCATGTTGTAATTCTTCATATACTACCTGTGTCTGTCTTCTATTAAAGCGTGTTTTTTTAAATTTTTACAGGGAATTTTAAAAGAAAACATTAACTTTGTGTCTTTAAAAATGCATTTACCTTACAAATTCCCAATGATTACATTATCATAATGCCCATGCTTTGTTCTCTTATACTTGTAACAAGTTAATTTGCACAATTTTCCTTTACTTTGAATTCCAATTTTATGTTAACAATCAAAATTAAAACAGTAACACTATGATCTTTCTGACATCCAACCGAGGTAAGAAATAACTTGAAAAACAAACCAATTGCACTATGTCCTTTGACTAAGATTCAGACACTATAGTCAAATAAGAAAAATAATTATGTTGACATTTGTACATACTATCTTTAAGCAGTGTTACTTGAAAGTAAAAACAATCATCATACAGATGTTACTGTGCCTCTTGGAAATAATTTATTTCATTGAAATGCCTCATTTATTTTATTTTAAAGGGATTAAGAATGTGAGCAACAAGAAAGCTTTTTGTTTAGCTTTGCTATTATCTTTTTTTTCATTGCCAGATAATCCAGACTACAAGTTGTTGCTACACAAATTGATTCTTGCTGAAATTTTTACTTTTGTTTTTTTCCCTCGCACTGGAAATTTGGTAAGAGGTCCATAGAGAGAATGTAGATAAAATAAGCATAAATTGTAGCTACATTCCTTTGTAATTACATTAAAACATTCTGACAGTATAAAATTAGTGGCCAATATTAAAATGTTTTTAAAAGGATGCTATACATAGAACATGTAAATAAGCTTAGATCCCTTTGAAGGAAGATTAAATATACATGTGATATTCTGTAGCTTAGATGAATAGTTAGGGAGAAATGTATTATTATGGTAATATAAGCATAATATATTTAGCATATAGCTGTAACATTCTGCATAAACAAAACACATCCCTATTACTAGTTGTGTTGATGTGCCTCATTAATCTTTTCAGTACATGTTTGTTTTTCTATATAGCTCCAAATTTGCACACATATACAAAATACATACATAGAATGCTAACTGGACCAGTAGTAATTAAGAACTGATTGAAAAAGAAAAGAAGGAAGGAAGGAAGGAAGAAAGGAAGGAAGGAAGGAAGGAAGGAAGGAAGGAAGGAAGGAAGGAAGGAAGGAAGGAAGAGAGGAAGGGCTTTATTAAATCTAAATACTTTAGACTATTGGTTAATCTAAAAATGAAAAACCAAAATACTAGAAAAATTAGCATTATAATTCTGCATTTCTAGTATATGCAATGCAGTTAAGACAATCTTTTGTCCAAGAAATATTTGATACCTCCACTTCCACAATTGTAGTGGCACTAAGAAAAAATAGCTAACTTTTAGTGAAGCATATTATATTTCAATATTCTTTTTTATTGTTTACAGGTACTATTAGATCATTTAACCTTCAGAATAACCTTACATGTTAAATAATATTTTGCTTTGCAAAAGGTCACAAAATCATTATGTGTAGGAGTTTGGATGGTTATAATTTGATTCCAAAGTGAAATTGAACCATAGTACTAAACTGATCTATTCACCTTCTTTATGGCCTATGACCCACAGAAGCAAATTCTATCAAAAGCTCTGAGATATATATATTGATATATATATATATCCTCTGTGAGTCAAAGACAGAACAAAAAAAAATCCCTTTAAGTAGTTTGATAAGTCCTTGAATTCTGAATTTAAATTTCAAGTATTCAAAATTCATTTGTAAAAACACACACACACACACACAAAAACACAGCCTCATGTCTTACTGAAAAGTCTATGAATAAAGTGTGCTTCATATTTTTGTAACCTCTTTTGAAGGCCAGTATAAACTTTTACATGTTTTTAAATAAATGTTTAAACTTGGGAGGCTCAATTGGTAGGAGCATAGTCCTGTACACCAAAAGGTTGTGGGTTCAACTCCTGGTCAGGGCACATACCTCGGTTGCCGGTTGCCGGTTCCATTCCCCATTGGGGTGCATACTGGAGGCAACCAATGGATGTTTCTCTCTTGCATTGGTGCTTCTCTCTCTAAAAAGTCAATAAAAAATATGTCCTCTGGGCTGGGGTGGGGGCAAAAGGAGGGAAAATGGGGGACATCAACAATAATAAAAAATAACAACAACATATCCTCCAGTAAAGATTAAAAAAAGGGAAAAAGGAAAAATATCCGAAACCGGTTTGGCTCAGTAGTAGAGTGTCAGTCTGCTGACTGAAAGGTCCCAGGTTCGATTCTGGTCAAGGGCATGTACCTTGGTTTCGGGCATATCCCCAGTGGGGGGTGTGCAAGAGGCAGCCAGCCGATCGATGATTCTCTTTCATCGATGTTTCTAACTCTTTATCTCTCTCTCTTCCTCTCTGTAAAAAAATCAATAAAATATATTAAAAAAAGGAAAAAAATTTAGTCTAAGTTATAAAATCAAATGTAATAATATAACATGCTCTAAAGTTATATAATAATAACTTTTTGCAATATCAAATAGAAGATTATTAAAATCTTAAAGAACATGTCTCATTCTTGAAAAGTAATGTTTGGAAAACAAGTTGACAGTATCTTTTTTAAATATATATTTTATTTATTTTTTAAAGTGAAGAAGGGAGAGGGATAGAGAGTTAGAAACATTGATGAGAGAGAAATATCCATCAGGTGCCTCCTGCACACTCCCTACTGGGTATGTGCCTGCATATACATGCCCTTGACCAGAATTGAACCTGGAATCCTTTAGTCTGCAGGGGATGCTCTAGCCACTGACCCAAACCATTTAGGCAACAGTATATTTTTTAATTTATATTTTTATTTATCACCAGTGATAATGTTTCATACACAGAAACCCCCACATATCTGCAGTTTCATTATCCGCAGGTGACTTCAGTTACCTACAATCAACTGTGGTCCAAAAATATTAAATGAAAAATTATATAGCTGAAACCGGTTTGGCTCAGTGGATAGGGCGTTGGTCTGTGGAAGGAAAGGTCCCAGGTTCGATTCCGGTCAAGGCATATACATTAGTTGCAGGCACATCCACAGTAGGGGGTGTGCAAGAGGCAGCTGATTGATGTTTCTCTCTCATCGATGTTTCTAGCTTTCTATTCCTCTCCCTTCCTCTCTGTAAAAAAAAAAAAAAATCAATAAAATATATTTACAAAAAGCAAATGTGTTTAAAAAAATTATATAAATAAAAATGTCATCAGTTTTAAATTGTGCATCACTCTGAGTAGTGTGATAAAATCACATGGCATCCCTCCTTGTCCTGCTTAGACCAGTCATCCTTTTGTTTGGTGTCTCCACAACTGAATACTCTTCCACCTTAGTCACTTAGTATCTGTCTTGTTGATTAGATCAACACCTGTGGTATCGCAGAGCTAGAGTTGAAGTGACCTTTCATTTACTTAATAGTGGCCCTAAAGTGCAAGAGTGGTGATATTGGCTTCCAATATGTCAAAGAGAAGCCATAAACTACTTCCTGCAAGTGAAAAGATATGTGTGTATAAAATAACAAAGTAATATATAGAGGGTGACATACCACCTGTGGTTTCAGGGAACTACTGGCACAGCGGTGTCTCAGAACTTATCCTCTGGGAATAAAGAGTGGCTATTATATTGCAGTTTCAGAGGCATCTTGTCTTTTAAGTTCAACATTGAAAAAAAAATGTCACCCTATAGATATTAACCGGAATTAAAATTGTAAAACATTCAGGGAAACCTCAGCCTCTGGATCAGCTAGAATCCCAGCATAAAACAGATGGGCAAATCCTGGCACACTGAAATGGATAATTTGAAAAAAGCTAAATAAAGAGTTCCGTGTTTAGGAAAAATAAGAGATGCTGAACTTGCCTGGGGCTAGAA
Organism: Pipistrellus kuhlii; assembly: GCF_014108245.1. Lineage (NCBI taxonomy): Eukaryota > Metazoa > Chordata > Mammalia > Chiroptera > Vespertilionidae > Pipistrellus > Pipistrellus kuhlii. The sequence goes on from NW_023425405.1 coordinate 2,080,575, forward strand.
ATCTTAGGAGCCACTAATTGGAGGCTTTTAGAGAGAAAAGAGCAGTGAGCAGTGTGCTTAGAGCCTAGAGAGACTGCTCTGGAGAGAGTCATCTGACAGGAGTTGGGACAGTTGTAAAAGAACATAGTCAACAGCAGTGATTGCAGGAGGGATTTTGGAGAAGATATCCTAACCTCAACCTGTCTTTTCTCTAATCACCTCTGCAGGTTTTTCTCTAATCACCTCTGCAGGTTTTGTGTTGGCTGAACACAGCCAAAAGTTAGAGAGTAAGAGAGCCCACTCAGTGGTATACACAAGCCGTCTGAGGGTACAGGGTTGGATACTGAAAGAGGAAGAATATACCCAAAGAGGCAAAGAGGGATATCTACATAGATGTATACACCTCGAAGATCATTTTAAGAAATTTCAAGTTAATAAGCTTGCCTTGTCCAGGAAAAGTCATTTATTATAATAATATATTTTGAAATCTGATCTTGTTGACAACAACTTACAATATAAAACGCCCACCCTAAATACAATTATTTTTCACAGCTCACTCATGTACTTTTAGAGTGCTGCCATTAAGCCTTTCTAACTGGTTGTTTTGCTTAACAAATCAGAAAGGCTGCTTTAGGCTAACTGGAGGTTATATAATCACAATAGATCTGGGCATGAAAATCAATAGCAACACTGAAACCTATGATGTCGGAGAAGTGCCTTACAAAAAAGATCAAGTGCTGAGAGTGGAACCTCACGTGCACTATCGCACATTATCTCGGCAAGGGAAGGCTTGTTGACACAGTTCTGCTTCTGTATCAAGGCGGCCAAACACAATTTGAAGAAGAGGAAGTGAAAGGATTCCAGGGCTCATTAGTGAGGTCTCGTCGGCTGCGGGGGTTGCCAGCTGAGGGACAGGTTTCCTTACTCCCTGCAGACCATCATAGCATTGGCTCTGGAACTCACTGCACAGTGAGCCCGCAGGAAGAAGGTGAATCCAGAAATGCACACCTCCATATTAAGTAGGAATTGCATTAAAAAATGAGTGCAAATATACAGGAATGACTGATGAGAAATGAGAGGGATGTTTGTTAACAAAGAAGCTCCTCCATTTCTTCTCCTCTCGGTGACTCTTGTCCTGTGATGACACCTGTCTTTCAGAGTCCTGCCGCCTGCCCAGCCTGCCAGTTCCCAGCAAACTCATGTTGTTCTGATATTTCCCTTTCCTGTCTCTGAGTTTTTCTCTTGTCTCCCCCAAATACCTTTTATGCTTATTTTCAGTTGTCATTACCTAACAGAACTCTCTAAAGTAGGGGTGTCGAACTCAATCAGAGAAGGGGCCAAAATCTAAAATCCAGCCTAAATCGCGGGCTGAATGGTTTACTGAACAGTCATAAACTGTTATTGTGATGGAAACGCAGCGGAGTGCAGTGATGACAGTGTGGTGCGGGCCACATTGCAAGGCCTGGCGGGACGGATTTGGCCCGCAAGCCTTGTGTTTGACACATGTGCTCTAAAGAGTGGCAATAGCTATATCAGTTCCTCTTATTCTTTTTTTAAATAATTTTTATTGTTGACAGTATGACAGATGTCCCTCATTTTCCACCCATTAGCTCCCCTCTCCCTGGCCCCTGCACCATCTCAGGCCTTCACCACCCTGTTGTCTGTGTCCATGGTCTAGGCCAATGGTCAGCAAACCATGGCTTGCAAGCCATACGCAGCTCTTTGGCCCCTTGAGTGTGGCTCTTCCACAAAATATCACTTGCAGACACACACGTAAAGTGCGATGGACACTTTGTGGCCCATGTGCAGAAGTTGGTTTTCTCAGCCTGGACGATTCTATTTTGAAGAAGTGGCGTTAGAACACTCAAGGGGCTAAAGAGCCGCATGTGGCTCACAAGGCGTGGTTTGCCAACCACTGGTCAAGGGATATATGCATGTGAATTCTTTGGTTAATCTCTTCCCACCTCGCATACCCTTACCTCCCCTCTCAAACTCCCTAGTCTGTTCCCTGCATCCATATCTCTGGACCTATTTTGTTCATCAGTCTATTTTGTTCATTAGTTTCAACATATAAGTGAGATCATGTGATATTTGTCTTTCTCTGACTGGCTCATTTTACTTAGCATAATAATCTCCAGGTCCCTAACATTTTAAAGCAATAAAAATAAAAACCCCATACCAATAACTTGTGTATTTTTATTTTGCACAAGCCCTAGCTGGTTTAGCTCAATGGGCAGACAGTGGGGCCTAGGGCTGAAGGGCCCCAGGTTGGATTCTGGTCAAGAGCATGCAAGCTCAATCCCAGCCCTGGTCCTGGCCTGTGAAGAAGACAATCAGCCCTGATGTGTCTCTCTCACATCTACGTTCCTCTCTCTGTCTCTCCGCCTCCTTCCTCTCTGTAAAAAATCCGTGGAAAAATATCCTCAGACGAGGAGTAACAAAAACAAAGCAAAACAAAAAAGTAAACCAATATGGTGGTTACCAGAGGGCATGGGTGTGTGTGGGGGGGCGGGGGGGAGGGCAATAAGGGTAAAGGGGTCCGATATACAGAAATAGAAGATTTGACTTTGGGTGGTGGGCACACAATGCAATATACAGATGATGAATTCTATATAATTTTATTAACCAATGTCACCCCAATAAATTTAATGAAAAACAGACTATACTACCCAAAGCATTCTATAGATTTAATGTCATCTCTATACAGATTTCAGTTGGAATAGAAAATGTTATCATAAAATTTGTACAGAATTACAATAAAGAAAAGAAAATGTATTGATAAAAACAAAAAATAAACAAAAACCAAACAATGTCACTATATTTTCATCAGTTTTAGCCAAAACATTAAAACATTCATCAGCCTTGGACTGCAGTTTTTTCCCCTTAGCACGTTTTTTTTCAGGTAGAGGAAGATTCTTTAAAGTTGCTATGCCAGTGGAAGGACATTGAAAATTTTATATGAAGATAAAAAATTGGACCACCTACAAGGATACAACTTAAATATGTCTTTGTTAATTAAAATTGAAATTGGTACTAATACTGGCACAAATGCTTAAAGTGGTTTTAAATATTGACAGAGTAACGAATAATTTAGCTTTTGTGTAGAATGGAGCTATGGAAATAAGGTTAAAGTCAGTCACTTATTTTATTTACAAAAAAATGCTTTGTGTGCATTAGATAACACTCAGAGATAAATACAATCAATGATTCATGCAAATATGTGAACTCCAGCATTCCAATGCTGTTTCCATAACTTTTCAGTGATAACAACAAATGTTTCACATTGGCCACTTTATTTGGCTTTATTATAATTTTTTAAATATATTTTATTGATTTTTTACAGAGAGAAGAGAGAGGGCCAGAGAGCTAGAAACATTTATGAGAGAGAATCAATGACCAGCCACCTCCTGCACATCCCCCTCTGGGGATGTGCCTGCAACTCAGGTTCATGCCTTTGACCAGAATCGAACCTGGGACCCTCCAGTCCACACACCGACACTCTATCCACTGAGCCAAACTGGTTTTGGCTGGCTTTATTTTTAACCACCAGTTAAAAACTAACCATGGGTATCCTATTTGGAAAAGTGGATCATTTTCTAATAAAATTCAAATAGTTATAAAACATTATTTTGAAGACACTCCTATTTACATGTGCTATGTTTTACTTCTTCAGCAGGATAGTAGAAATGATTTAAAAATATTAGTGGACTAGTTGAAAGAGATACAGTAACATGGTTGAATCTAATTTAATTTTAGGACTCCTTTTTTCTCTTGGTGGACAAATCCTGGTAGTTTTCTTCAGAACAGAGCTTTTTAAGTGGGTGCAAAGGAGAATGGAGATTAAAGGAATTATTATCAGTGATTAGTATCTTTAATTTTATAATTGTGGTTTAATTAAGTACCTTTGAACATTTTTACCAATGTCTCAGAGTTCATAATATGACTGGCACCTGTCACTAGATAATTATTTGAGGCCAATTTTTATACCACAAGCAACCTCATTCTGACTTTTTCTGAGTTTTTAAATAAGAATATTCATTGTACTCTGGTGCCACTTTATTAATATTTTGCCATATATAACTATAATGATGAAAGATCATGTTCTTATAAATCTTATGGTTAGATATAAAGCTAAAATGTTCATCTAACTTATAGATATCTTAAAGAATGATCATGAATTAGGGTAGCCATCCCTTCTTTTGTATGTCAAAGAAAACAGCTTCAATACAGAAAAATAAGTCTTAGTAGTTTCTTTAATGCCTGGCCTCGGTTTGATACATTGCAAAACAGCATTTATTTAATTACTAAATTTCTACTGTATCATTGATGGTTATTTTCCAAAGTTTTAGGACTAACACACAAAAGAGACATGACTATATGTCTCTACTACTATAACTGAGTCAAAGTGCAAAATGTTGGAGTTGGAGAAATTCACAGTATCTCTTAGGATCCTAGATCTTCACACATAAAAACGGAAGCTGGAGTATTGCTCTAAATTCATCACGCATGCTCTCTCCCTATCATCACACATCACATTTCCCTTATAGGAACTAGGGATTATGATGCAAAGAATATTAGCATACTCAAAGCAGGTTTTATAGAAAGCTGATATGGTTGTCCAACTGATCATTAAAACTCAATGCCAAGTAACTTTGGCATGATTCAAGATAATGGTAAAAAATGGAAAAAAAATTGTTCCTCTATTATCAAAATTCTATCTGATATTTTTCTATTTGCTTTCATTTCTTCATACTCAAACATATGTGTGTGTGTAAAATAAATAAATAAACACTGACCATTTAATAAATTTCTAAAACATAACATTTTCAGAGATGAAATCAAAGAAATTGAAAATTAATAGCGAGCTATTCATCTATTCATCCCTAAGGGGGCCTCCTTTTAGTCTGAGGAAAGGAGGCTGAGTCTTCCTTTATGTAATATAAATAACATGGGAGCAAGATTGCATCTGTCATAGATGAAAATACCGTATTTATGTCTGCCTATAATCCATTCATTGCTTTATGGACCCAAAATCCTCCGGGGAATGCCACAAATCCACATAATGTCCCTGAGCGTTGCGTTTTGCACTGGGATCTATGATTTAGCTGACAGATGTGAATAAACACTTGGAGCCAAGGAGCTCTCTGATAACTGCACGTGTCTGTAGACTGAAGAGTGCAAAATCCACTGAAAGTCCTGTTAGCTTTTCCTCAGCATCCTCTTCTATGACTTCTTCTTTGCCAATGTGGAAATAATCTCCAGCCAATGGAACTTTAAAAGTCATGTTGGGTGGCATTTTGTTCTTTATCCATCAATTTTTAATACACCAATTAAAATGAGAATGTTATACTTTGTATGGAGAGCCAAAACCATAGAATGCTAAAATTTTGAGACATATTCTCTAACCATTCAAAGAAAATTCCAATATTTCTCTGAATATTTTTTTTGAGAGGAACTGACTCACCAAAAACAAGCTCACTGAGAGTCCACAAGTATTTTATTATTTATTTGTTTGTTTGTTTGTTTATTTATTTATTTATCTTTTTTAAATCCTCACCTGAGGATATACTTTTCATTGTTTTTTAGAGAGAGTGGAAGGGAAGGAGGAAGGGGAAAGACAGAGAAACCTGGATCTGAGAGAGACATATTGGCTGGTTGCCTCCTACATGCCCCTGACATAGATGGGGATCGAGCCTTCAACCAAGGTATGTGAACTTGATCAGGAATCAAACCCTTGATCCTTTGGTCTGTGGAACCATGCTCTGACCACTGAGAAAAACTTGCCATGAGCCAAACCAGCCAGGGAGTATGAGTTTTTTAAATAACCAGTCTACCTCTCCACCCTTTTTCCATTTAAGTGGAACCTGATCTTTGCTGAAGGTCATTGCCTCCCTGGCAGTGCTCTCAAATGCATAGTGCCTCCTTTTCTATGTCAAACACAGTATAAAGACATGATGCTGTTGGCATCTCCATTTCATTTTCTGCCTTTTTTTTTTTAAATAAGTGACATTCTTCTGTACATTTTTCCATCATTCAGTTCTACTAACTTGTTCACATTCATCCAGGGTTTTGAAGCCTGATTTATTATTTTCCAACAACAATGACAAAATCCCATCTTACTAAGAAGAACATCTTCATCCTTCTAGAAAATATTTTTAATACCTAAGCCTCACACTTTTTTGCTTTCTCAACAATAATGACCTTCACTCTCACTCAAATGCTACCCTCAGTCTCGGAGGAATTTGTCAATATTTCTCTGTCATTAAATAAACCTCTAATTTTTTTCAGTGTTTATTCAGAATAGTGATAGTTGCATTGTATTTAATAGGAGTTGTTTATTGTGGAATTTTGCTCATGGAATAATAGTATATATTGAAGGTGAGCAATCAGGGCTAGGTTATTGCATTTTCCTATGGTTTTACAACTTTTTAACACTTTTTAAATAAGCTGTTAATATATATATATATATATATATATATATATATATATATATATATAAATTGATTTCAGAGAGAAAGGAAGAGAAAGAGAGAGATAGAAACATCCATGATGAGAGAGAATCATAGAATCATGGATCGGCTGCCTTCAGCAAGTCCCCCTTTGGGGACTGAGCTCACAACCCGGGCATGTGCCCTTGACCAGAATCGAACCTGGGACCTTTCAATTCACAGGCTGACTCTCTATCCACTGAGCCAAACCGGCTTTGGCTAAATAAACTTTTGTTTTGAGAAAAAAAATTGAACTCTCAGTTATGTTATAAGAATAGTACAGAATTTTTCTTATATATTTTCTTTGTCTCTGAATGATTTTAGCATAATAGCCATTTCCTTCTAAAAACATTAGTATGCATCGCCTAAAAGCAAAGGCCATCTTTTATATAATCACAATAATCAAATTTAATAAATTTAGCATTGATAAAATATTAGCTACCTAATATATTCCATATTTAAAATTTTCTAATTGTTCAAATTCTATCCTTCATAGCAATTTATTTTCTTATTTGAAGTCTAATTTATGATTATACGTTGCATTTAGTTGCCATGCTTCTAAAATATCCTTCTATTTTAGGCTAAATTGTGTCACCCTGAAATTGATGCATTGAGCTCCTCACTCCCAGTACCTTAGGATATGGCTGTTTTTGGAAATAGGGTTTGTTAAGTTAAAATGAGGTCATAAGCATGGGCCCTGATCTAATATGTCTGGAATCCTTGTAAGAAGCATTGACTAGGAAACACACACAGAGGGAGGAACATGCAAACACCAAAGAGAGATGCCATCTATAACTCTACCGGAGAAGCCCCCAGAGGAAACCAACCCTGACAATAATGGTCCTGGGACTTCTAGTCCCCAGAATTGAAATTTTATTTGTTTAACGAGAAAATAACTTCTCACTGTTTAAGCCAGTCAGCCTCAGGTACTCACAACTGTAGCAAACTAATGCATCTTGTATATTGGAGAAATACTCATGCGTACTATTTCATCAAAAAAGAAAGTGAAATTTATTTCACCACTCTCCCCTGTGCTGCACGTAAGCTCATCACAGAGCCCCATCAGTAGTATGAGCTGGAGTGAGGTTTTGGTTTAAGAGGGAGCCACATTAGGATGCAGTGTACTCAACAGCCCATCCTGCAATGTGAATGGTGGCAGAGGCCTTTGGCTTTACCAGGCAGACGTGGTTCTCAGGGCAGCCAGGCAAAAGCTCAGGCAATAGTTGAATTTGTAGCAAAGCCAAATAAGTGGGCAGCAGCAAGGCAAGAGGCAGAATGGAGAGGTCAGTGGCAGTGAGGGTCACAGTCTTCATACCAGGACAGTGCTGCAGTTGACGCATGCTCCTGGAAGCTTAGTGTTGAGCTTTGTTTTTGAGTCGTGTTCTTTTCTGAACAAACAAATCTGTGAGCTCCTAATTTCTACTTAATAGATTCCTCTGGTGAATTAGCCAGCAACTCCTTCCTTGGCTTGAAATGAAGAACTCTGAATAAAATCAAGCCAGCTGGCTTCCAAAACTTTCTCCATCAATTCTGTGTGGCCTAGGAGCAGAAAAAGAGAAGGCAGATGATTAGGATGATTTACATAATTCAATATGTTAATGAACCATTCTTATCTGGGTAGGAAAGCAAAGCTGAGAAAATCTACCTGGCAAAATATCCTAGCAACAACTTTACAATTTTAACTATTAAAATTGCTAAACCTAACACTAAATGTAATTAAGAAAATATCTTCACCTTTCGTTATATCACCATAGCATAGTATTTTATTGCTGTCTGTATTTCTTTTTCCTTTTTAACCTTATATATTATATTTTATAATATAGTGATGAGTTGCTTAATGAGGGGACTGCATCCTGAGAAATGTGCTTTTTTTTTTTTTTTTCATTGTGCAAACATCATAGAATGCACTTACACAAAACTAGATGGAATATCCTACTGCACCCAGAGGCTATGTGGTATATATAGCCTGTTATTTCCAGTCTACATTCCTGCATAGCAGAGGACTGTATTAAATGGTACAATATAGGCAATTATAACACAATGGTAAGTACCAGTGTTTGTGTACCCAAACATATCTATCATAGAAAATGTAGAGTAAAAATATGCTATAAAAGACCAAAATGGCATACCCGTATAGGACACTTGCTGTGAATGGAGCCTGAGGCCTGGAAGTTGTTCTGGGTGAGGCAGTTGAGTGAGTGGTGAGAGAATGTGGAGGCCTAGGATATTACTATGCATGAATGAAGACTTTATATAAACACTGATCATTTATGCTACATTAAATTTATTTTTAAAATGGTTTCTTTCTTCAATAATAAATTAACCTTATTTTGTTGAAGATTTTTTTTAAACTTTATAAACTTTTAAACATTTTTAAACTTAGCTTACAACACAGACATATTGTACAGGTGTACAAACATCTTTTTTATAACCTTATTCTATAAGCTTTATTCAATTTTTATTTCTTTAACTTTTAAAACTTTTTATTAAAAACTCAGACAAAAGCACACACATTAGCCTAGGCCTACACAGACTTAGTATTATCAATATCAAAGTCTTCCACCTCTACATCTTTTGCACTGAAGAGTCTTCAAGGCAAAACACACATGAAGCTGTCATATCCTACAATAGCAATGCCTTCTGGAAACCTCCCGAAGGTCCTGCCCCAGGCTTTTCTTGAGGAGGTGTAACTCTTTCCAGAAATACGTCCATGCTTATTTGCTTGTGGGGTGTTTTTTTGTTTTTTGTTTTTTTTGTTTTGTTTTGTTTTGTTTTTGTTTTGTGTGTGTGTGTGTGTGTGTGTGTGTGTGTGATAGATTTGTTTGTAAGCAGAATATGCACATTTAAATTTCTCTCTATTAACTAAAAAGCTTTCAATGTTGAGGTCCATGTTTTCAAACTTTTTAAGAATCTGCTTGAGGTCTGCAAAAACTTCTGGGAAGCCATTCACTGTGAACTTTCTTGGAAGTTCTTTATCTTTCTCTTCTCCTACAATTTCCTTTTCTCTTGCCTCTTCTTCAACAGTGTTCCTGTTCTGATTTCAACAACTCCTCATTATTCAGGTCCTCGGAAACGACCTCTAGGAACTCCTCGATGTCATCTTCAGACATACTCAGGTTAAAATTATTTGCCATCTCAATCACAGCCTTGATGATTTTTTGCAACCTTTGCACTAAGATGTCATGACAGCTGTGGTGTCACTTTCTGATAGGAAGTTTTCAGCTCCATTATAATCGTACGAGAGGCCTGATGCACGATATTGATGCAAGGGGCCCTGCCCCACTGCCACAGCGGCTGCTTCTCCCTCAGCCCCTGCTGTCACGCCTTCATACAGTCTAATTAGCATATTACACTTTTATTATTATAGACTGGACGCCTGTTGCACAAAGATTCCTGCAATAGGCCTTCCTTCACCTGGCTGTTGGCACCAGTTTACCTCGGGTGCCCGGGACCCAGGCCTTCACTCAGGCCATTGCCTTCTGCCTTTGTTCTGGCTGGAGTCTGAATTCTTGGCTTCACTCCGGCCGGGGCACTGCTCCTGTAGCTCCTTCACCTCCTATCTCTCACCTTTCCAATTATAGCTGCCCTGCCTTGGAGTAGCTGGTGGGTGGGACCACCGTCATCTTTGTCCTGCTGATTTGCATATTTCCTCCTGATTGGCTGGCGGGCATTGCGGAGGTATGGTCAATTTATATATTTCCCTTTTATAAGTGTAGATGGTGCCACTTGTCTATGTCTTGTCCATTATTTACCAAAATATAACATTTGTTATATGGCACATGACTGTTGCACTACAACAGTTTATTCTCTACCTGTATGCCAGTCAATGCCCCTAGAGGAAATAAATGGCATGCTCCATTAGGTAAATTAAAAATCACTCAATAAAGGAACAATTTACAAAGATGGGTGCTGGGTATAGGGAAAGCAAAGAGGCAGTGCGGTTTCCCAGGACTAATAACCACGGTGCTGCTTCCGAGCAAAAACAGAAGAGACAAGGACTGGGGATTGTTACTCATCTCAGAGGCTGAAAGCTCAGGAGTGAGTGACAAGGCTCCTTACTTCAGGCTGAGGGGCACATACAGCTTTTGGTGTTCCTGCAAAGAGGGAATTGGAGAATATATACCCAGGCCTTGCTTTCCTTCTCTCTGATTTCCTGCCAGTGTTTCTCATTGCCATGACCAGAGGAACAGGAAGCTGCTGAAAAGCTCTGAGCAGGTCAGCCTCCTGTGAGACAGAGCAGAGAGGATCGGGAAAAGAAAAGTAATATATCTTCAGAATCACTTGACAGCATACTATTTTTTAAAGATGAATATAACCTTTTTCCTTAATTACTATTTTATTATGGAGCTTCTTTTCCTGTTAAAAATAACTTAGTGCCCTGGCCACTGTGGCTCCATTGATAGGTCATAGACTTGTGCACCACAAGGTCAAGGGTTTGATTCCCAGGAAGGGCACACACCCAGATTGAGGGTTTGGTCCCCGGTTAGGATACATATAGGAGGCAACCAATCAATGTTTGTTTCTCACATTGATGTTTCTCTCTCTCCCTCTCTGTCTAAAATCAATAAACACATGCTGGGAAAAATTAACTTGCAACATTATTATGAACATCTTGGTATATATTACATTTTTGTTTTGCATAACTCATAACAAATGACATAAAAAATTTTTATGATTGATTCTCAGAAAAAAAAGTTTAATGTTAGGAATATTTGTTGTCTTAATTTGTATCTCTATATAATAACCTTTAAAGTGGTTAATTTTAAAACCATGTCAAATTTGCATATGGTAAAATGTTTTCAGAGTTCTTAGAATATATTTATCACTAAGGAAATCACACACAACCAGAAGAATAGAAAGAGAAGATACTTCCTTTTGAAGGTGGAGAAGCTCAGTCTCAGTAGGGTTTGCCCACAGGTCACATGGCCCATTTAATGGAGTGAACTGTGAGCAGAAGTTACTAATGTTTAAGGTCCATGCTAAGCAGCTGTAATACAGTTTCAGTAGAGTGAAGCTTTGGATATTTAAAATCATCCACTTGACTTTATCCCTGACACAACAGACAGACATCAGAAAGGAGATAGCAAGCAACTTGTAACCAAAACTTATAACTAGAAGGTACATACTAGTATAATGCATCCACTCATATTCCATTTGCTAGATCTTTTTATTTTACCTATTTTTTTAGCTAAATTTGTTGCTATGACATTGGTTAATAAAATTATATAGGTTACAAGTGTGCAATCCTATGGTACATCATCTGTATATTACATTGTAGGCCCTCCATGAAAACTCAAATCTTCTGTCATCATATATTTATTTGACCCCCTTTACACATCTTTTCTCTGGTAACCACCATATTGTTGTCTATGTCTATAAGATTTTTTTTGTGTTTCTTTTGTTTGTACACTTGTTGCTTTCAGTTTTACATCCCACTTGTGAGTAGAATCATATGGTTCTTGAATTTTTCTGTATGCTTTATTTCACTTAGCATGATATTCTGAAGCTCCATCTATACTGTCAAAATAGCAGTATTTTACTTTTTCTTATGGCTGAGTAGTATTCCTTTGATATATAAGTATCATTTCTTTTTTATGTGATCATGTAGTAAAGGACACTTTGGTTGTTTCCATGTCTTGGTCACAGTGAATAACGCTGCAATAAACATAGGGATGTATATATCTTTGCAAATAAATGTTTTCCAATTTTGAGGGTACCTACCCAGAAGAGGGATTGCTGGCTAGATCTTAAACACACACACCTACTTTCAAGGACGGTTAGGGAAATTAGTCTCTACCTGACCATTTATGCTCTATTAGTTAAGGTTCTACTAAATAAAAAAAGAGGGTAGAAAGGTTAGTAAGCAGTCATATCAATGGGGTCACCCTTTGGCCACCCATATAATACATCCTATATAATAAAGAGGTAATATGCAAATGGACTCTCACAAGATGGCTGCCTACAACCAGGCCAGCAGGGCAGGGGAGTTAGTGACGGACTGCATGGAGCAATCAGGGGAGGGCAGTTGGGGGTGACCAGGGCAGTTGGGGGTGACCAGGCCAGTGGGAGGGCAGTTAGGGGTAACTAGGTCAGCAGAGAGGGGCAGTTGGGGGCAACCAGGCAGGCAGGCAGGTAAGTGATTTGGAGCCAGCGGTCCAGGATTGTGAAAGGGATGTCTGATTGTTGGTTTAAGCCCAATCCCCAAGATTGAGTTTAAACCGGCAGTCAGACATCCCTCAATGGATTAGAGAAGGTGCAGGTTGGGCTGAGGGGATCGCCCCCCCCATGCATGAATTTCATGCACTATGACTCTAGTATATACATAAAACATTCTCATTTCTTTTTCAAGGAGAGATCTATGATTATCACCAACAAAATGTCCTTGCATCTAGATCAAACATAGTACTTTTCAGGAAAGAAAGTTCTCCTGAAAGATACATGCCCTCAACATACAATGGTGGGGTAGAAACACTATAAGTACAGCAAAAAAACTCAAATTAAAAGAAGGAAGAAAGAGCAACAAATCATTACTCCTGATCATTGCCAATTTTGAAGACTTCATACTGTGTAAGTTCTTTGGTTAGCCAGACCACTTGCCATGGGTTCTGAAAATAACTCATTGTCAGTGTCCTTTGTAGTCCCTCCTTGGCCATCTTGTAATTTTTTTTTTTCCTCAGTGGCCACAAGTGAAAAGGGGGCTGAAGAACATGTTCTTTTAGCCTTACACAGCTGGGATAGACTTTGAGAAACAGGTTGTTTTAGAGGTTCAGCAACCACAGGCTCTTGCAGGCCAGCCTTGTGCTTAGCAATGATTTATTTTCATCACTTTGATTGCAATCCCTTCCATTTGAAGTAACCCAAGTGCAGAAATCTTCCCTGGTTATAGTTTTTATTACTTCAGACTTTCATTTATCTACTAGTTTCTGAAGTCAGACTACTCCCTCACTCACCTCAATTGAATGGCAGTTACCTCTAGGCCATCTGAAACAGTAGTTTGAATATGAGGGCAATGTCATGAAACTGACTTTTGATTCTGGGTTTCTTCAATTTTCTGATGAAGAACATTTATTATGACAGTTTCTAGAAAGGTGCTCTGCCATCCTACTTTCTTTGCTGTTTGGAGTTTGATAATTAGACTTCTCTAACCTTCTAAGGTCTAAATTACTGAGCTCACAGTCAATTTAGTTTGATTTTTATATAATGTAAGACCTTGGTCTTTGTTTCAATCTTAATATTTTAACACTAATTTGTCATACAATAGACATTAATACTTATTAATCTTTTTAAACCAGTTTGATATTGTCCCTCTTTCTTCCTAATTCACTCTTTGACAATCAAATGATCCAAAAACTTAGCAGATGATAAGAGTGATCAAAAATTGTTTCCAATCAGTCTATTCTCTCAAATTGAGATGGGTCTCTATTTCTAATTTCAATAAAATCTTGACTTTGAAAGATCATTATTGTGGGCTCTCTAGTGACTACTGACACTGATTGTATGACACATACAGAAAAAAAAATCACTTTCCGTGAAAAAATATATCTACATTTTAAGATCAGTGCTTATTTTGACTTAACAGGAAAGAGAATATTCATTTACAGAATTTTATTCCCTTATATTTGTGCTTGCACTGGCTAATGATTGACTAAAACTATCTCTCTCCAGTTACTTAGTAAAAGTAGAAAAGATATGCTCAAGTACACTAACATTTTTAGTTTTTCATGCCTGGAGCTGCAATTCCAGTAAAGATGTGTCCTACTAAAATGATCACAGGTGACTTTTGATAAATATGTTTTCCTGGCATAATAAGAACCACCAGTTTATTAAACTACAATATATGCCTCCTTGCCTCCCACCACCTGATTGCAAAGCCAGTACCACATGTTTTGGGTTTTATTATGGCAATATCCCAATTTCAGATATGAATTTTTATATTAGTATATGGGCTACAATATTGTAACAGAGATAACAAAATACATGATTTAAATAGTACAGATTTCAAGCATAATTTAAATCATGTAGGTTTAAAAATACATCATTTAAATAATATGTATTTTAAATACACTGTTCAAATAACATAGAAGGACAGATTTTCTCTCTTTTAGCTGTACAGAAGAATGTGACCCATGGCAGGTATGCTGACCTTGCTATTCTCAATACATGGTTTTGATCTCTAGATACAAAGCAGCTGTCCCACTTATATCCATTCTTCCAGCCAGCAGAAAAGAAAAAAAAAAAGAGAAGAATTTGAAAATAAGCACTTTCCTTTTAAAAGATGGGGCTTCGATTGGATGTTGCACTTCTGTTTACTTTTTTTATTTTTATTTTTTGGTCAGAGTTAGTCATGTTGCCACATCTAACTAAAAAGTGAATAGAGAAATTAGTTTGACCAACAGCTATTCATGCAATTACAAGTGAACATATTTTATTAGTAATGAAGAAGAGAATGGTTAATGGAGAGAAATAAAATACTTCTTTATACTACTGTACACTACACAGTACTCTTTCCATTAAACCAACCTTAAGGAATAGTCTGACATTTGACAAGTCTAAGTTAAGGAACAATTGAATTCAAAGCTTGAGGGGAAAATGTAGCTTTGGGGTGGAGGGCATGAGAAAATACTGTTTTTCTCAATTTTTCTTTAGGTCAGAATAGCTGATAACCAAGATACTAAATTATAGATCTGGAAACATTTCTTCAGACTTCATCTTGCCTTTAATTTAGACTATACCTAAAGTACACTGGGAAAAATGTCAGCTTAATTTAACCTTCTGAGATCTTTAAAGAAGGAGGTTCCTAGTTGCTTTTAGCAGTATTTTTACCATTTAATTCCAAGA
This sequence comes from Pipistrellus kuhlii, assembly GCF_014108245.1. Classification (NCBI taxonomy): domain Eukaryota; kingdom Metazoa; phylum Chordata; class Mammalia; order Chiroptera; family Vespertilionidae; genus Pipistrellus; species Pipistrellus kuhlii. Next base: position 2,095,880 of record NW_023425405.1, read on the forward strand.
GAGGAGAGACACGAGATCATTCCTACCCACAGCCCCACATTCCTACCCACAGCCCCACATTTCTCCAGAGTCTAGTTTAATGTGATGGTGAAATGGTGAGGATACAGCCAGGATGCCGGGGTTCAAGTCTAGGGAATTCCAGCTTCATTTCTTACCAATTTAGTGGTGCTAAAGAAATAATCTCTCTAAATGTCAGTTTCTTAATCTATAAAAGGAGGGTCGTATTTGAAGCTACTTGACAGGGGTGTTGAGAGACTAAATCGTCAAATGTGTAAAGGATTTAGAGAAGTGGCTGGTATTTGTTCAATTCCCAAATAGTACCAGCTATTATTATCTCCTTGTATCAATTCTCAGGTCGGAAGATGCCTCCAAAAGAAATAATACTGCTTTGGAAAAACCAGCTGAATTATAGTAATTGTAATCTAAATTAACCAGACAACATGAAACTACTTTATTTTCTATTATCAAAGTGTATTGCCCTGGTCAGTGTAGCTTAGTTGGAGTGTTGTCCCATGCACTAAAAGGTCGCTGGTTCGATTCCCAATTGAGACACATATTACCCATAAATAAGACTTTAAAAATCTAAATAAAAACTCTACTCAAAATTCTGGTTGTTTTGTAAACTTTACAGGAACATGGGAACACACAGGAAGTCTGTCAAAAAGCAGGTAGAAACTAAAAGCATGAAAAATCAGCTCTTGGTGAGATTTATGAGTATGTACACCTTTGACTGAATATATTCCCCAACTGCTCACAGCTCCAGAAGGCAGAAAGGCAATATCTTACTGGCTTGAGGTATTGGAGGCTACAATGCAGGGCTGAAAAGAACCTAGGAAATTGACACTTACCTTAAGGCCCATCAAGGACTCAAAAGACATAAAAATATACATCTGTAAGAGGACTTATAAACAAATGTATATTGGAACTTCATGCAAAGAGCCTGAAACTGGAATTAGCTCAACTGTCTAACAACAGCAAAAGAAATCTGTGTGTATCTTTAAAAATGAAGGGTGCAAAATGGATAGAACACGAATCAAGACCTATCATACCATGCTAAGTGAAAAAAAGCCAGACACAAAGACTATATACTATATGATTGCATTTATAAGAAATCCTTGTAAAGAAAAAACTACAGAAACGTAATGCAGATTTGTGTGTGTCTGGGGCTGGGAGTAAGGGGATGTGGGAGTTCAACTTAAGAATGACAGGAGGAATTTAGGGAGCTGAAGGAAATGTTCTATTTGTTGATGTGATGATGGTTTTACCACAACTCACCCAACTTACATTTTACCTCCCATCCCCCCAAATGGTTTTGTAAGACAATATATTGACCAAAATGCTGCTGATGAAAATGGCCTTCTGGAAAACATAATGAGCTCTCAGCTCTCCCTAACCCTTCATGGCTCAATGATTTTAACTGATATAACCCCTCGAAAGCTACTGAGGTTAATATTTGCTTTAGCTTCATAAAACACATTTTGTTATATTCATTTTTTAAAAATCTGAGTAAAATATTTTAATATTCATTAAATTTTCCTATTTGATTCCTGAAATGATTAGAAATGTATAAGTTTATTTCCAAATATTTAGAGGTTTTGCAGGTATTTTTCTGTCACAGACTTCTAAGTTACTTCAATTTTGTTACAGAAATGCTCTTTATGATTCCCATAGATCTTTAAATTCATTGACTTGCATATAATATTTCTTAGTAAGTTGCCTCCAACTTCCCTCCTCTGCTAGCCTGGTCCCTCCCATCTTCCCTGCCCTGCTGGCCATCTTGTGGTGGCCATCTTGTGTCCAAATGGGGGCAGCCATCTTGTGTGTTAGAGTTATGGTAAATTTGCATATTACTCTTTTATTAGATACAATGGTCAGGGAAACATGCTACAATCAGTCTAATCTACTCACACTGAATCCATCTAAAACCTTTCCAAATATAAAAGAAGAAACAGCCCTAACTATTCAGTTCCAAGGATGCTTTTAAAAAGCTATCAAATCTTTCCTATCTCTTACTGTCCATTACTTGATATGTGCAATATGCTGTTTATAAAATGTTATGAAAATATTTCCCATTTAAAATGCCTGAAGTAAAAAATACTTTCATTATAGTTGAACTTATTTGGAAGCTACATGAATTTTCCTAAGAATCCTCCTAAGAATGAGATCCTGATTTGATGGTCAGCCATCAAATCAGGATCTTATGCCAAAGTAATGTTTAATCTGTAAAACAATAATTCATAGTACATTATTTTTTTAAAACTTGTCACAATATTAAGATTTTTTTTTAATTTGTCACAATATTAATATTCACAATATTAACAATATTAGGTAAGTTAGATATTTTATCTTTCATAAGCTAAGATTATGAGACCCAAAACAAAGTTTTCAGATATCCATACTAATTTTTACCTTCTTTTGAAAGTTTATTTGTAAGTTTATTTGCATGTTACAATACTAATTGAGAAATCAAAATATAATATGCTGTAATATTACAATCTTGTATAGATATTGCTGAACATATTGAATTTGTTTCATCTTCTGAAAAAAATCTTAATTTTATTTATAAATGCTTTCTTCTATTCACTTAACTATTCATTTCTCAATTGAAAAGCAGTCTCTATAGATTTACCAGAATGGGTACCTAAATGCCACTGAACATTAGCTTAATACAGATATTCCCACCTGAGGGGGTGCCTTTTCTCACTAAATTGACACTGTACCTCTTAGATTCATTCTTGACTAAAACTGAAAATAATTGTTTTGTTAACTCTAAAAGAAACATCTTGAGTCAGCAGTTGTGTGGGAAGTTAAGCTTTTCTCATAATTTACAATGTCGGACTGAAACAGACACCTGAAGACTAAGACCTGTGATTGGTTCGGCCTCTCCTAGCTGATGACAATTGCATTTCACAAGTGCCTGTCGCATTTAACCCATCAAAACTCACCTATGGTCATTCATCCCAAGAACAGAGCTATGTACCTATGAGTGGCAGGTTTAAATAGAGAACAAGATGATAGATAAAATACAGTTATATTTTATGAAGTCTGAGCCCAGAATAACTCTAACATTAAAATGGGCTATTTATACACCTTTCTAACTCAGTGGAGTTTCATGATATGTTTGTAGAGTTCTTTTCTCTAGACTAGCAAGGGGGCAGTTTGGCAATTTGTCTTCTGATTATCAGTGAGAATGAGCAGTGCTTAGGATTACATGGGAATCCTAAGAATTAGATTCTCTTAAAGGTCACAGGCACCATGAGATCCTGGGTTGTTATTTCAACATCTAAAACCTGAAACCCTAGTTCACAATTCAGCAACAACAATAGCATCTCACAACTAGAAGGGACTCTTTCCAACAGCCAGAGGGGCTGTTGTCACACCTGAGATTTGCAGTGGTCAAGGTGACTCCCCTCTGGCTTTGTTGGATACTATTTCTGCAAATATAACCACTGATTTAACTCATGTTGTATTGCAAAAACAAACAAACAAACAAACAAAAAAACTTATAAGATACCTGCTAGTAGAGTGAAGAGACTCCTGAAGCAGATTACAGTAGGTCTATTCTTGAGGGAGAATGATTATAATTTATATCATTTCTTTCTTTAAAATGTTAAATATCTGTTGGCCAGTGAGTAATAAAAACCTATTCTATTACAAAGATTGTTGTAATTTTCTGTGGTGGGTTCTGAATTTTTTTTTTTTTTTACTTGCTAAGACTACAGTCAGATTGCTATTTTCTTAAAGCTACTACCCAGTCTGTTTTTTCTTTTTCTTTGTTTATTTTCATTACCTTTTGTTTTCATTCATTTATTTTATTTATTTAAACCATGACATAATAATACTGGGCCTGTTGTTCTGTCTCATCATGGGATTCTTTTCTGACATTACTTGATAAATGAACAGGAAAGGTAGCCGAAATGAGAGAAAGAATCCAGGATCTAAAGTCAGACTACCTGGGTACGAAGTTTCATGAGGAAAATGAAGTAGATAAATACTTCATTTTCCTCATGAAACAGGGAAAGTTACTGTATCACTTTCAAAAAAATGATATATGGTATCTCACCCCAAAAATGAAGGTGTTGCAAAGGATGATCCCTGAGGTCTCTTCAGATGCAAAGCCCTTTGGTTCTGTGAACCCAATAACTCTTGTTCTGTCTGGGTTAGCTTTGATTAGGAGAAATGTCAAAAACTGTACAAGGCATAAATGTTCATTTACTGGAGAATAAGTGAGATCTCATTATTAGTATTGACCTCTCTACTGATAACCTTGATCCATATTGCTATTCCTATGTATAGAGGGTCAATTCATTTAATTCTTTTGGTAAATGTAGTGATTATGATCACAGGCTTTGGAGTCAGAAAACTCGGGCTTGAATTCTGAACAGGGTATTTAATAGCTCTGAGATTATAACTATCTTAGACTTCTCTGTAAATCAGGAATAATTCCTACTCCATAGTCATTTTACTGGGCATCACATAAACACATGTAAAGAATCTAGCACAGAACATAATGCACAACATAAACTGATGAACAAAAACAAATCCAGAGACAGATAAACATCAATCAGACTATCAAACCTCAGAGGGAAGGTAGGGGAGGGTGGAGGTAAGGGGGAGAGATCAACCAAAAGACTTGTATGCATACATATAAGCCTAACCAATGGACACAGACACGGGTGAGGGGGAGGGGGAGGGCATTAGGTGGAAGGGTAATGGGAGAATGACACATATCTAACACCTTAATCAATAAAGAAATTTAAAAAACAAAACAAATAAAAAAAGAATCTAGCATGGTACATGGCATAAAGTGTAAATAAAAATATTATTAGTGTTATTGAGTTTTATTCCTTTCTGAAATCAGAATTTGGGGAAAAAATGAGTGAGAATATAAAAGTGCTAGATGCTAGAGAAGGGTGCCATCAAAGGAAAAATATAATTGTAAAATTTGAAATTTTAACCTGCTACAAATATTCTCTAAATTAGGGGTGGCAAATGGCATGTGAACACTGGCTCACTGCCTCCATGGTGGACATCACTAATTATCAGAGCCCTAATGAGCTTGGCCATGACTTCAGAATCCTCTTAGTCTTAATACTCAAATAGGCACTACCCATTGGGTCATAGAGCCCAAGATAAAAGCTAATTTGCCATCTCTTGCCCAGGTCTATCATTAGACTAGACCCTTTAAAAAAGTAAATCTGGGTGAAGAATGTGCATTCACAGGGGATAAAACTCACAAAATAAATTTAAAATTTAAATAATAAGTATTACAATTGCCTGTCCTGTTTATTATTGAAGCTCCAGAATTCTTTAATCAGCAAATAACTCAGAATTAGTTGCACAACCATTCTTACACTAACACTGAAATTTATACTAGGGACGTTCTGTGGTATGTTTATTGACTGAACAAAAACTTGTTGCTTCCCCCTGCCCCCTTTTGTTTTAAAGTCACTGTGAGTTTAAATCTATTAAAAAAATTAAAAAGCAAACAAACAAAAAAGAAAACCCTCCAATAAATTGTGTGGAAGAAACTTTTTTGGAATCCTAGATATCATTTTGTAGAAAGGAATAGAAGAGAGCTATGGCTGCAAAAATGCTGACCTTGTATTAGGACATATTTCCCAGAGAAGCACCAAATCCATCTGGACAACACTGCAGATAGGTTATGTTTGTTTGGTAAATCCAAAACACGATTCAGCATCTCACTTCTCTGAATACCCAGAAGCAATGCTGACCATTGAGTGTAGTGTAGAATGTTCCCTTGAAGACTGTGCCATAGAGGTAAAACACTATTAGAATAAGAACATGTTTTTGTTTTTTTTTAAATATATTTTTATTGATTTTTTTTTTACAAAGAGGAAGGGAGAGAGCTAGAGAGCTAGAAATGTCGATGAGGGAGAAACACTGACCAGCTGCCTCTTGCACACCCCCTACCGGGGATGTGCCCGCAACCAAGGTACATGCCCCTGACCAGAATCAAACCTGGGACCTTTCAGTCCGCAGACCGACGTTCTACCACTGAACCAAACCAGTTTCGGCAGAACATGTTTTAATTAAATAAAATAAAGGGTAACTTGAGATATCAATTTGTAAAAAAAAAAAAATCTGAATCCAGTTTAACCTGTCAACCCTCTCTTCTGAAACAAAATTACATCTTCTTAAACATCATTAATTTATCAACCTCGTTAATAAAGTTTCAATTTGCAGAGAATATTATATCTTGTATTTTACTGCCTAATATATGTGATGTGAGTGAATGGAATATTTGGTATTTAACAATATATTTTAGTGGATTTAAAATAAATTTTATTACAATCAATTAGACATGATTATCTAAAAAGACACTTGCCATTGTTTTAGATAATTATAAGTAGAAATTTACCAAATTTGAACTTGTGTTAATAGTTGAAGACTGATTACAATGTGCTTTCTTTTTCAGAACTAATTGGAGGTTAACTACACAGCAAATCCTGATTTTTGACAGTATATTAGATAAGGATATTTTTAATGAAGGTATTTTAGAGCAATGATCATCTGGTATGTCAGATTTTGATGGCAGCTGTGAAGTGATTGAGTTTGGTCAGGTGATACTAAATGTGAATATGCCACCACCGTTTGCTAGAATTACGTAGGTCAGGATCAGTTATAGTAATGAATGTTCTGGAGTATAATCTCAGATGTAATGATTTATGTGTGAAAAAGAGAAAATGCTTCTACTTTTTAAAGCTTTCTTTATAATAGAGCATCAATTAGATGCTAGAACTGTTCATTATTTCATAGTTTAATTCTGTCACCCATTTGCTGTGGTTGGCTCTAACTGCGTGCATTTTATAGGAATGCAAACTCAAACAGAAGTTTAGAAACATACGCAAGTGAGAGACCCCATTTTCTAGGATTTTGTCCCTGGATTAGCATATGCGTAACACCCTGACTGCCACATTCAACTCCCCACATATTCCAGTGTTCTCTCCTGGGCTTCACTGTCTCCTCTGCCTTTCACATCCTTCCTTTGCATAATGGTACAAGTTCATTCCTGGCTTTAAGGTCTTATCTCAACTCGCATCTCCTCAGAGTGGCCTCCTTTGACTGTGCTATTTGAACCAGCCCACCAGCCCACTCCCTTTCTTTACAATAGCATTCTGAATACTGCCTTTAGAGCCAGTTCTTACTCATTGCTATGAGCTGACCTAGGAACCCCTCCCCAAATTAATAGGTTTAAGTTCTAACTCCCAGTATCTCAGAATGAGACATTTTAGATGGGCTTTTTAAAAAGATAATTAAGGTAAAATTAGGTCATATGAGTGAGCCCTCATCCAACATGATGGTGTCCTTATAAAAAGCAATGAATGATACTATATACTGATAAACGAAGCAATCCAAGAAGAGTATATAATCCTTGTAAATACTTATGCACCTACCATAAGATCACCTAAATATCTAAAGCAAATCTTGATGGACATAAAGGGAGAAGTTGAGAGTAATAAAGTCATATAAGGGACAGAAAATCAACAAGAAAACAGCAATATCAAATGACACAATTGATCAACTGTTTTAATTTATATATTCAAAGTATATTACCCCCAAAAAAAGTAAAATAAAATTTTCTAAGTGCCCATAGGACATATTTTAGGATAGCACATATTACGAAACAAAACAAGTCTCAATAAATTTAAGAAGAATGAAATCATATTATGTGTCTTTTCCAACTACAATATTATGAAACTATAAATAAATTACAAGAATAAAAAGCAAAAAATCACACAAAGACCTGGAAGATATAATACATAGCATGTTACTAAACAATAAATGAGTTAACAATGAAATAAAAAATAAAATCAAAGCACACTTTGAGACAAATAAAAATGAAACCTAAACAACCCCAGATTTTTGGGAAACAGTGAAATCAGTCCTAAGAGAAAAACTCACAGCATTACAGGCCTACTGCAAGGAATAAGAAAAAGCAAGCAATCTAACTTTACACCTAAAGAAAAACAATAACAAAACCACAACAACAAAATAAACAAACACAGCCCAACATGAATTTAAAAAAAAGATAAAATCAGAGCTAAAATAAACAAAATAGTATGAAATAAAACAATATAAGATATTAATGAAACCAAGAGTTTGTTTATCATAAAGAGAAACAAGATTGGATAAAATGTTTTTGCACACAAAGGAAACCATAAACAAAATAAAAAGACAACCCACTAAATGGGAGAACTTGTTTGCTGACACATCTGATAAAGGGGTTAAAATCCAAAATTTATAAAGAACTGATAAAATACAACATGAAAAAAACAAATAATCCAACTTAAAAATGGACAAAGAACCTGATAGATACTTCTCCAAAGAGGATGTGCAGATGGCCTATCTATAATATAATGATCTATCTATCTATCTATCTATCTATCTATCTATCTATCTATCATCTATCTATCTGCCTAAGCAACTGGTCTACCAGTTGACCAGTAACTATGACCCACACTGACCACCGGAGGGCAGACACTCAATGCAGAAGCTGCCCCCTGTTGGTCAGTGCACTCCCACAGTGAGAGCACTACTCAGCTAACCAATAGACACCTGACTCTAAGCTCATGGCTGTCAAGACTACCGAGGGGTGGTGGCAGCAGGCTCAGTGGGGCCGAGATGAATGGGAGCAGTGCAGTGTCAGGCCTAGGCTCAGGTTCCTCCCTGACCATCTGCTGCAGCCCTATCCCTTCAAGCCACATTGATGGAGCAGTGCACAAATCCATGCACTGGGCCTCTAGTAGACATGTAAAAAGATGCTCAACATCACTAATCATCAGAGCAATGCAAATTAAAACAAAAGTGAGATATCACCCCACACCTGTCAAAAAGACTATGATCAATAAACTAACAGCATAGCCCTAGCTGGTTTGGCTCAGTGGACAGAGTGTTGGCCTGCAGACTGAAGGGTCCTAGGTTTCCTTCTGGTCAAGGGCACATGCAGGGTTGTGGGCTCAATCCCCAGTAGGGGGCATGCAGGAGGCAGCCAATCAATGAGTATCTCATCATTGATGCTTCTCTCTCTCTCTTTCTCCCTTCTTCTCTTAAATCAATAAAAATATAAAGAGTGGCCAGATTATTATGATCTCTGAATGCATAATAATCTGGCCACTCACTGTATATATTCTGGGCGTTGGGGGTCCCTTAGCCCAACCTGCCCCTCACATACTGGGAGCCCTCAGGGGATGTCCTACTGATGGGTTAGGCTGGCCCACGGGAGCGGACCTAAGCGTCAGTCTGGCCTCCCTTTGTGGGAGGCAAGCTGGGCGATCAGGGGAAGGCATCAACCCTATCATTCCGCTGCTGCAGCCACTGCCAGTCACCGCAGCCACCAAGGTGTTTTCGTCAACACAGACTACAGTCCCTGTTTCTTTAGGCATTTTCAAGTTGTGTCTTTCATAGGATATGACCTTTCTTTCTTTCTTTATTTTCTTTTTTTTTTTATTTTTATCCTCACCTATTTCCATTGACTTTTAGAGAATGTGGAAGAGGAAGGGGAAAAGACAGAGAGAAACATTAAAGTGAGAGGAACACTTTGATTGGTTGCCTTCTGCATGAGCCCTGATCTGGACCCCAGGCAGGGAGGAGCCTGAAACCTAGGTACAAGCCCTTGATCAGAATCAAACTCAGACCCTGCAATTGGCAGGCCAACGCATTATCCACTGAGTCAAACCAGCTAGGGCAGGATATGACATTTCTTAGCCCTTCAGCAGCAGACCTTCGTTTTTTCCCCAGAAGTATGGTGGAAAAACCCTAGATCACCTTTTTGGATTCTTATTATGCAAGTTATTAAGAATATTAACAGTGGCATACAGAAAGCTTAGCCAATGTGCAGTCAGAAAAGGTGTTTCCTCTGTAGTTCACAGCAGTTGGTGGTTGGACCCTGCCCAGGCCTAAATCCTCTGGCTGAAGCTCTAGGCCTAGGCAAGGGCCCTCCAGCTCCCTCTGATCACCAGCTCTTCCCCTTGGGCAGGAGTGGACCCCTGCGATTGTAGGTTCTGCACCTGCCCCCTCATTCTGATCGCAGGCTTGGCCCTGCCCAGGACCCCTCTGGCTCAGGCTTTTTCCTCACAGTGACCTAGGTACCAGGATGTTCCTGGGTCACAGGTGCTAGGTGCCTGTGTATGCAAATTAACTGCCATCTTTTTTGGGGTTAATTTGAATACTCTGATTGGCTATGGGTGTATCAAAGGTAAGGTCAATTTACATGTTTGTCTACTATTTGGTATATATACTATATATATATATATATATATATATATATATATATATATATATATAGAGGCTCAGTAAATGAATTCATGCATGGGTGAAGTCTGGCCAGCCTGGCCAGGGGGAGGGGACATGGGCAGTTGGTTGGCCTGCCTGCTGGTCAAACATAAACGATGCTTCTGCTCCATTTTATTTATTCTGCAATGCATGTATCATGATGAATTAATAACGTAATGGAGAGCAATGTAGTAAAACAGAAAGGTCCATGGATTTAAAGTCAAAATACCTTTGTTTGAGTCCTGGTTCTGCCCTTTACTAGATATGTGACCTCAGACAGTTGGTTTGATAGAGCTGCCTGTGTTTCTTGCTGTGCATAACTCTTGTGGGAATAAAATGGGGCAATGTCGGTGAATGTCTATTACACCCAACAGCTGGCATGGAATGGCCAAAAGGCTGTCCTCTGAGCTTCCACAACCAGGGAGAGTGTTTAACAGCATTTAGACATGGGTATGTCACAGGGCTGAGTATTGAAGAAATGGGTTTTCCACTTACTCCTCAAAAACAGTTACTTTTTAACCCAAGAGAGTACTAAGTAATATGCTCCATGCCTCGCTGTGGCAGAGAATTCCGTGGATGAGAGCTGGAATTCTGTCCTAAATCAGAGTGCATTTTCTCCTCAATGGAGAAAAAATGGAATGCCCTCCGAAAGCATTATATCAATACAGCAGGCATAATCTAGTATAGATAGGAAAGAATAAACTGCAATAAAAATTCACCTAAAATAGAATATATAATGGATATAAACTATGGACAATGGTGACAAAAGGGCCTGAGGATATTGCCAAATGTTAAGAACTGTGACTAAAACAAAGATCTTTGATATACATGGAACAAGAACATGATCATGGTGGTAAGAAGTATATTAATTTGAAAGATAAGGAATCCACGCCAAATCAGAAATAACATTTATTTCCCTTGTTTGTATGCATTGTATTTGTATGTGTATGTGAATTTTATACAAATGTAGACACACAAAATACATAAAACAAGTCCTATATAATAAAGAGGGAATATGCTAATTGACCATCACACCCTCACAAAGTAGGCGGCACCCATAGCCAATAAGGAGGAAATATCCTAATTTACTGCCACACCCTCAAATATGGCAGTGACACAGCCACAAGTGCCCAGTCCCCTCAGCTGCCTAGGGCTGGCCCAAGGTGCAGGCAATCCTCAGATGGCAGATGCTCAGCCACCCAACACTGCCTGACACTCAGGTAACTAGAGTGGTCTGAGGCTTGCACTGCTGGCAGTGGCAGCAGCAGAGGTGTGATGGGGCATTGCCTTCCCCTGATTGCCAGGTCACCTCCCACTCCTGAAGGCTCCCAGACTGTGAGAGGGGGCAGGCCAGGCTGAGGGAACCCCCTCCAGTTCATGAATTTTCATGCACCGGGCCTCTAATAAATATATAAAATGCATAAAAATCATCTTATAGCAAAAGGCACACACATTTTATTCCAGGGATCAGTCAATCTTATAGACAATGTTGTCTCTCCCCCAAATTTCTGAGTTACCTAAAGAAGGCTCTGGATGTTGTTGCAGGATGTCAGCTATACTTGGAAGGGAAAAACTTCACCAAATGTTAGCTTGAATATTGGAATTCCAGTTGCATAAATCTCAGTAAACAACCTTATTATGAGCTCTGATTGTCTCTATTTGTAGGTGCCGTACATGACAAAAACTCGTAGGAAACCTAGAAGCTTGTTTGAAGGTGTATCTATTCCAAAGTGTGTCTCGGCTACTGCAATATATATGACCAAAGAATGGTCCTCGTCTGCCTGGGAATCTCTTTGAACAGCAGCCCTGAAAAACATGCCCATGGAACAGAAAGTTTTCATCAGTTCGTCAATTGGAGTCAGTCAGTTCAGATACATAAACGTGGCATTCAGTAAAATGTATTGTACAGTCAGAATGCTCCTATATTTAACTTTAGGGAATATAAAAGATTTGTAAATATAAGAAATGATCATTGTCACATGATGTAAACATTACTGCGGAATTTTCATGGACTCACTAGTATCCTAGTTATCACTATAGCTCAGCCACAAGACATAAAAGAGTTCCCTGACATCATTGTGACCAAAAGCTGTGCCTAGGGAGGGCTTGTGGAGGCCTTCAGTTTGATTAATAAACAAACAAACAAATAAACAAAAACACAGGTATTAATATTCTGTGTTAAACTGAGAATACTTGCCTGTTGAAAAGATAGTCAAAAAAAAAAAAAGTATAGTAACTCCACATTTTTATAAAAAGTTATTGCTCACTTTTGAGTTTTGGTCTCTCATTGCAATCTGGTTTCTTTTTGAAGATATTTTTACACCTGGCAGCTATGTGGATAATTACATTTTAAAGCATGGGAGACATTTTAATAAATGCCCTACAATGTAGAATTTTTCAGCTTTAGCTTTGTAATTTGTGTATTTTTGTATTTTCTAGTCAGTAACCTTTTGCTACAACAAATTCTGGTAGGAAATATTCAGATCGCTGTAATGGCCCACTAATCCACACAGGATTTGTCCTTTTCCAGACAGTATTCAGTGACAATAACCCCAAGAATCTACCCAGTTTGGATACCAATGGAGTAACAGCATTCCTTCGGAAGGAAATAGTAAGACAGCTTTCCTTTGCAACATCCGAAGCTGTTCTATAAATTTGTATTTGTAAAAACAGTAAATTGAGAAGAATTTACTTTGCACTATAAAATAAATTATATACGTTAACTCAGAATGTCTCCATAAACGATGTATGAAAAACAGTAAGTATTAATATAAGCATGTGATTCTGGTGCTGGTGAACTTTTCTCCAGAAATAGCCAGTCGTGTCTTCTTCTATCAGGTTCTAGGCCTTTTCTCAGTCTTCTTGTTCTGCATTGTCACCCCTTATTGCTTTCCTCTGTTCTTCACAATGATCTGATTCTTTTTTAAAGTCATTGTTGAAAATGAATTAAAAATACATGTACACACTCTGCCTTCAAATGGCCACAGTTCCACTCATAGAGTATAAGTTGACATTTTTTTTGCCTCATTTCTATTTCAACTGTTCTCATTTTTTCTATTTCTGCTTATAATCGATATTCTATGAATCTACAAATTAGAAGTGAAAGTAAATGTATTTCTATGGAACTTACTTCTACTGCACATGCACAGATCTTGTGGTTTTAAAGAGGAATTCCCTTGTCAAAATGCTACCTGGGAAATGCTCGTTCATGAACAAGAATTATTAACACTTATTGAATGCTTACTATGAGCCAGATGCTCTTGTAAGCTTTTTTCATGTGTACTTTATTTATTACCCATATTAGCCCTAGGAGGGAAATATTTTCCTTTCTAGGTGGAAAGACAGGTTCCCAGAAAGACTGCGTGACTTGTATGATCCTGTACAAGATCAGATAATGATGGGACAGAGTTTTGAACCCAGGTGCTCCTCTGACTTCAGAATCATTACTATTAACCTGTTGTCTTTAAAACTTCTGTCTTCCACAGTTGCTTCCTATATTCCCTCATGAGTGACCTGCAGGGAAAAGGTCTGCTTCTGAAACTGAAACTTAGCGTAGCCAACTGAGCCAGGGATTTGCTGTTTAATTGTATTGTACTTGCCCATAGCATTGGCACAGGCCTGATAAAGATCACTGAACACCCGTGACTACCCAGTGCCACTTCAGGTGGCACCAAGTGTAGCTTTTTTATTTTCTCCTGCCTTTCACCGTTGATATTAAAGCCTACGTTGATATTAAAAGGTTGAAACCTGCTTTCAGACAATCAGTCTAAATCATTTGGCTCTTCAATGCTATCCTATTTATACCAGTTCATTATATTGCACTTAATATGAAATTACAATGAGTCACTTCATAAATGCACCTTTCTTAGACTTAATTAGACACCAAAGAATTATTAAACATTTGACAGCATATTGTATGTTTGAACTCAGTATTGAATTCTCATTCATGTTAATGCACCCACAATGTAATATCACATGTTTCCGTGTGAGCTTATAAATTTTTCTCAATTTAACAGCTTTTCAGACTCCTGATTTTTTCAGAAGTTTGGCACATAAATATTTTCTAACAGGTTAGATGCTGCCTGCCCTTAATTAAAGATAAGGAGTTCGATCAGGTAAAGAACAGCATAAAGACCATTTAAAGGAGGGAAAGTCATCTGGGTTCTAAATTTCAAATCTGTCCCTGACAATGTGAAATATTGTAGGTGTGCTACTTAATTGTATCCGTTGCCTCATCTCTAAAAATTAATGTATTAAGCAAGATGTTTTCTGTCTATATTTAGCCCTAAAATATCTAACAAACTGTTTTTGGAGATTTCATTATAGCAAAGGCTGTATTACTTCATCAGAGGTTTGATATCACCAAATTCAAGTACCTTATAGCTCTTGTCAACTTGCTCATTTTAACAGGCAGATAATATACATTATATTTCAGTTGATTTTATAATAGTTTTCTTATTTATTAAAGTCTTAATACTATTTCTTGCTATAAAACAATTAATAAGAAAATGGATACATTGGAAGCAAATAACATTTTAAGAGAATTAGGATCTGTACCCAAACATTAATTTAGCAATGACTAAACAATGCTTATACATTGGAAAGTATATAAGAGATCTGTCGAAGCAGCATAGGAGCATGTATTTAGTTCAGCTCCTTGCCAGTTTCAGCAGTACCACCAGCAGGGCATTCTGCCCTCTGGAACAGATCTTTTAGTTTAAACATGTTTTTAAGCTTCTTGAATTTATTAGATGAAGAAATGATTATTAGTAGAAGAAAAATAAATGTTAACTTTCCACAATCTAATCTGTAATCATATACAAATGTAGCATAATAAACTTTTTATTACAATTTCATCATCTGAATGGGAATTATAGTGTTAGCATTTTCAAGAGATTGTTCTATCTGCATGCACAGTGTGGGAGAGTGCGCGTAATGGTCTGTAAGGCATATCAAATTTATTCTATGAGGTAGATAAAGGTCTCTTAAAGGTCTTACTCCACTTGTGGAATGGATTTCTTATCATGTATGAATTCTCATAGTAACACATTCTTACTCTCTGAAGTGTGGTTTGCTTTCAAAGAGAATGTTACTACTGCATATGAGAAAAAATATTTTAATTAAAGATAAATTATACTTAGCATGACTATTAACATGAAAAATAACTATGTATTCATTATACAGAAAATTATATGAATACTCAAAGAAGGAAGGAAATATGACTAAAATTTTACCATCAGAAATAAAGCCACATTTAGATTGTTTTAAATAATGGGAGAATGTGGGCACTTTATTTTTCTCCTCTCTGGAACATGCAAGAGATGTGAAAAGATATACTGAAAGTACATTTTTTATGGCTTTTCATTTATAACAATGTTTTAGAATACATTTTTAAATGAGGTTATTAAATTGAGCATCTTGTGCCTGGAATCATACAAATATTTCCAAAGACAGCATATGTTGCTCTTCAAAACTATATAAATGGTGATAATATTAATATTATCATTAATAGTGCCCTGGTGCATGAAATTCATGCACATTAAAAGGGGATTAATTAGAGGAAATATTTTAATATTGCTATTTGCCCTTTCTCTCTAATAGAAGTGTCAGAAATGAAAGAAAATTAGTAAAATCTATATGAAAATCTTTCTCCCATCAGAGTCTGGGGCATGCCACGGAATCCAGAGTCAAATCCCTACCCACCCTCTGTGCCTCAGAATCATGCGAGACCCAGACCCAACCGGCCTCACCCACATTGGGCGAGATCCAGACCCAGCCAGCCGCACCTCTGTCAAGCCCTGCCCTGGTGGGCAGAGGGTGAAGCCTCAGGTCCCCTGGCCTGGTGCCAGGTGGAGGGCACAGCCTCAGGTCCCTAGTCAAGCCCCTCGGGGGGGTGGGGGAGGAGGGACAAGGCCTGTGATCCCCCATCAAGCTCTGATGGGCTGGGGGGCATAGCCTCAGGTCCCCCCTCAAGCCTCACTGGGAAGGGGGTGCAGCTTCAGGTCCCCTGGCCTTTCACCAGGCAGGGGGGCATATCCACAGGGCCCCCATCAAGCCCATCAAGCACAGCCTGAGGTACCCCAGCCCTGGGCAGGGGGAGCAGCCTGAGGTCTCCCATCAAGCCCTGACTGGCGTGGGGAATAGCCTGATGTCCCCAAACCTGACCCTGTGGTAGGGGGCATGGCCTGAGGTCCTCCAGCATGATGCCATGGCAGGGGCACGGCCTGAGGTTTCCTGTCAAACCCCACCGGGCAGGGGGCACAGGCTCAGGTCCCCTGCCCTGGTCCAGCACCACGCAGCCTCTGGTCTCTGCTGATTGCTCCTTAAGACTTGTTACAGGAAGTTGGCCTCCACTATGGGCGCAGCCATCTTGTGTAATGGAAACCCCATCTCTGCTGTGGGTGCTGCCATCATTGCGATGATGTGGTGGTCAATTTGCATATTCTCTCTTTAATAGATAGGAGTGTTACTATTATAATTATCCCTATTTCTTTATTTGAAATTATTCATGTACATTAAAATTGAATACTTGCCCCCCCCCCTTTTTTTTTTTGCATACTTTATTGATTTCCTGCTAGGTACCAGGCACTTCACTAGTCCATGGGAAGAGGAACTGTCATTAAGAAAATAAAATAGTGAGGAAAAATAACCAAAGAATGTAACAATTATAATAAAAATTGATGATATATAAAATAATTTAATAATCCCAGTGCTAGTCATATAAGAAACAGATTCAAACATTTTCATTGTTGATAAAACCATTTCTTCATTTCTTGATGCACTAGAATCCAACTACCATGAGGCAAATTTGTT
This sequence comes from Pipistrellus kuhlii, assembly GCF_014108245.1. NCBI lineage: Eukaryota > Metazoa > Chordata > Mammalia > Chiroptera > Vespertilionidae > Pipistrellus > Pipistrellus kuhlii. The sequence continues at coordinate 2,112,989 of NW_023425405.1, forward strand.
TGCTCTATTTACTGCTGTGCTCATAACGCCTGGGGTGGAACCCAGAATATAATATGATCCAAAAAAATGTTCTGTTGAATGAATTAAGTGTTCAATAAAAGTATTCATTTACTTTCTATTCCACTTTCCCACCCTAAAGACAGAAATCAAACATGCCTGTTATGGCCTTTTGTTTATAATACGGGTTCAATCAAAAGTAGTTGAATACATGTAGGGATAAAACAACCATGACGAGTTGAATATTTTATTCCCAATTAGGAAGCTTTACATTGATTGATAAACCTATGGATGAACCTATTTTTATTTTCATCTTTACCAAATTTGATCAATTTTAATCATTGTAATGATGTAAAAATTATATTGCCTTAAAACATAAATTCCCTTATTTCTGTGTTTCAGTATTGTATCTACATTTTATGGCTATTGTAGTTAACTAGAGTATTGTAACTGATATTTTTTTCTCTTACATTTTTTTTCTTACCATGCTTGACAGCACTGTGCCCATTGAATATATCAACAAAGTTAAAATAAGAATTAATGGAAAGAAATAACAAAGAAAAATAAAAAAGAAGATATATATTTCAGATAAATACTCTAATATTTAAAAAATACCATCTACATAGAGAGATATCATTTGATACAAACATTTATATTGCCTTTCCAAAACCAAGGGAAAAAATCAGTTAATTCTTTGAGTTTCCAAAAAGTTTTTGTTGTGGGGTTGAGCCCTGGGTTCAAAATAAGACCACCGGAGGCTGATAATTTATTTAAAAAAAAAAAAAAAAAAAAGCAGGCAAAGAATTTATTGTACTGGCCAGGGCAGCTGCAAGAGCACCACACGCAGGCAGACTCCAAAGGACTGCGAGGCTTTAGGGGCAGGTAGTTATTTTTAAAGGTTCTGAGAAGGAAAAGCCCCATTCTACAACAAACTGTTGTTTGGAATTTTCTGTTGTTCTTCCTAGATAAAATGTTGCTTTCTAGTTTGCTTTAGTCCTTTTGAAGAATGATGAAGATAAACTTAGCTGTCTGACCTTGCAGGCCAGAGACCAGATATACCCACAATCTCAATACCATGCCAGGTGCATTTTTTTTTTAATTGGATAAAACAGCATTGTTTTCGAGGCCAGCATCGAGATAACCAGTAAGTGTACATAGGGCTGGCTCTTTAATGAAAAAGAAAGTTCTGCCTGTAATCTTGCCCAGAACTTGAACTCATCCTCCCTAAGCCCATTGTGCAATGAACAAAGCAAGTAAGTGAAGGTCGAAGTCAGAATAGTAGGGTTAAAATTCAAACAGTAGTTTTTACCCAAGTATGATTGCTACCATATTTCATTTTTCCTTAGTTGAAGAAGATAAATAATGGAAATTTTTTTATGATAATATAACTGAGAATAAGTGATACTCTTAATTTCAGAGTGTAGCTACTAATCTTTAAGTTTATTTATAACACTGTTCCAGTAAGTAAAAAATAAAACTGCCATTTGGAGAAGCAGATGTTTTTTTTTTTTAAATTGCTATTATTACCTTAAGTCTGGACTCTGCTTTATGCTCCTTGGAGTTAATGAATAGTATTAGTCAATAAAAGTAAACACTTCCAAATTTGATGATATACCATATCATCAAACAGTGTTACTATGAATACCCCATTTGTGTTTACCTAGAATATGGCAAGAATTGGAATCAAATATCAACTTTCAAAAATCATCATCTAAAAAAATTCCAATTTACATTTCCACCATATTGTTTCAAAATTCATATTTCTTACCTTTTGATAATGCATGCTATTATAAGACTTTTTTCTTTTTAATATATTTTCATTAATTTCAGAGAGGAAGGGAAGGAGAGATAGAGAAAAATAGAAACATCAGTGATGAGAGACTCCTTGGTTTTCTGCCTCCTGCACAACCCCAGCCATGTGCCCTGATCGGGAATCAAGCCATGACCTTCTGGTCCGTAGGTCAATGCTCAACTAGTGAGCCTCACCAACTGGGCTCACACTTTTTATTTTTCATTAATATGACATTCAAAAAAACATCTTTTGCATTTTACTGATTACAAGTGAATTAAACATGTTTAATATTAATCAACAAGATATGTTCACTTTCTGAAAAACTTTTTCAGATTCTTTAACTTCTTAAGTCTTTTTTTGTATTTTTCTTATCATTAGTAGGACTTATTTATATTATTTTAATGTCAATTGCTTTATTTATTCCATATATTCTAATATTTTTACCTACTCTATTTGTATGACATTTTTATTTAGATATAATCATATGTGTACATATGTTTCTTCATGGCTTTTGTGTTTACATAAAGACCTACCATTCCAAGCTTTCCATATTATTTTTTAAAATAATATGGAAAATAATTTGAAAAGGTCTTTATTCTATGCATTCTTTATTAAAGATCTTAATTTGTACATTTTTCAATGTGGGTGAACAAGTTTCTTATTACCATTTATCATATAAGCTATTCCTTTACCTACTAATTAATAGGCCATCATTATAAAATACTAAATTTACCTCTGTATATAGGTTAGTTTTTTAATACATTCCCATAGAAATTATCATCTAATTAATTTTTCAATATAACTTATGTACACCTAAGTTTCACTAATGACTCTGTTCATTAATATTATGTACATCAGTTTTACCCACTATAATTATATTTAATTTGTTGGAGTATTTTCTGAGAAATCTATGGAGGTAAGCCTTCTGAGTCTGTATGCCTAAATGTATTTATTTCAATCTCATTGAATAGTCAGATGGCTGGGTTTGACACTCTAGTTAAAATTCCCTACATAGCAGCACCTAAATATATAAAGCAATTCTTAATGGAAATAAAAGACATAAAAAGAGAGATTGACAGTAATACAGTGATAGTAGAGGATTTTGACATGAATGGATGGATCTTTCAGACTGGAAGTCAAAATGAAAACAGTGGCCTCCAATGGCATACTATGCCAGATAAATTTAATTGATATTTTTAGAGCATTTTACCCCTAGGCAGCAGAATACACATTCTTTTCAGGTGTACTTGGAACGTTTTCTAGGATGAACCACATGTTAGGACACAAAAAAAGTCTCAGTAAATTTAGGGAGTTTGAAATTATGGTAAGTATCTTCTGTGATCACAATGGAATAAAACTAGAAATCAATTAAGATAAAACTATAAAGAAAAACATGGAAGTTAAATAATATGTTATTAAAACAAGAATGGGTTAACAATGAGAACAAAAAATAAATTGAAAGATTTCTTGCCTAGCAGAGCTAAAGTGTTAGACCAAGAGGAAGGGCTTAAAATTGCAAACATTAAAGACAAATAAAGAATCAATATATTTTTGTTGGTTTCAGAGAGGAAGGGAGAGGAGAAAGAGATAGAAATATCAATGATGAAGCTGGAGAAGATGGCCCTACTACAGCCAGGCCCAGGAACCATACTTGTGCACACAAATTTTGTTTGCTGGGCCTCTAGTGAATAAATAAGACATAAAACATGTAGTAAGAGAGTCAAGTTGAAAGACTAATATGAAAAACAACAAAGAAAAACTAGAGTATACCAATTCAAAATGTGAAAGTCTGGCAGTTCTAACTACTGGTAAGATTTGGGAAAATTTAAATGTGAAGCTTTCTGCCCAGACAATAAGATGACACTACCACTTTGGAAAGCAGTCTACTACTGATAGGTAGCAAAGCTGATGGTAAAAACACACTGGTTCCCATCATTTCTTCATCTTGGAATAAGTTCAGAGAAACTCTTGCATGCTTATACCACGAAGCACATATAAGTATATTAGAGGCCTGAAGCACAAAAATTCGTGCAAGAGCAGGCCTTCTTTTCCCTGGCCGCCTGGCTACTGGCACCAGCTTCCCTCCTCCAGCCACCCATACCTGGCTGGCTTCCCTCTGGTTCCAACTCCATCAGGAAGGACATCCAGAATTACTTCCAGAAGACATTCACTCTAATTAGCATATTACCCTTTTATTATTATAGATATTCTGAATTACAAGCAGTATTCAGGAAAAATTGGAACCTTCCCCAATCATTGCTACTCTAAGTGCCTAATACTGCCCAGAACTGCTAACAGTTTGTTGTCCTGCTGCAAGAGGCTTGCTAATGAAGGCAAATCATAGCACATACTCTGACTTAGCTGAATTACCTCACACATATTTTTGGTTTCATATTATGATTTTCTGGATAAAAAAAAATATTACATTAATGTACAATGTGGTGCAAGTTCCTTGCCTCATCATTTTTGTGTTGATTTTTGTAAGTTCATTTTATATTTTGGATATTAACAACATATGAGTTATCAAGGGCAAATATTTTCTCCCATTCAATGGGTTGTCCTTTCATTTTGTTGATGGTTAACTTTGCTTGCAAAAACTTTTTTAATTTGATAAAGTCTCATCTGTTTATTTTTTTCTTTTGTTTCCATTGCCCAAGGAGACATATCAGAAAAAAATTATTGCTAAAATAAATGTCTGAGATTTTATTGCCTATATTTTCTTCTGAAGTTTTTATGGTTTCAAGTCTAACATTTAAGCCTTTAATCCATTTTTAGTTTATTCTTACATGTGGTGTAAGAAAATGGCCTTGTTTCTTTCTTTTTTTTTTTTTTTTTGTACTTATCTGTCCAATTTTCCCAACATTTATTGAATAGATTATCTTTAATCTATTGTATGTTTTTGCCTCCTTTGCCAAATATTATTTGACTATAAAGATGTGGACTTATTTCTGGGCTATCTATTCTGTTCCAGTGATCTATATGTATGGTTTTTGGGTTGTTTTTTATACTAGTACCATGCTTTTTAAATTAGTAAAATGGCCTTGTACTATAGTTTGATATCATGTGGTGCCATTTCTCCAACTTTGTTCTTCTTTCTTAAGATCTCTGTTGTTTTTTGGGGTCTTTGGGAGTTTCATATAAATTTTCAGAATATTTGTTTTAGTTCTGGGAAGTGTGACATTGGTATCCTATGACACCAATCTGTAAATTTGCACTCAATCTGTAAATTGCTTTGGGTGGTGTGGTCATTTTTATACTGTTAATACCTCTTATCCATGAACATGTTATATGCTTCCACTTATATGTATCTTCTTCAATTTCTGACAACAGCATCTTATAATTTTCCAAGTGATGCTATTTTATACCCTTGTTTAAATTCATTCCTATGTATTTTCTTCTTCTTTTTTTTTTTTTTGTTTAGTTTCCCTGATAGTTCATTATTGGTATATAGAAAGGCAACAGATTTTTGGATGCTTATTTTGTATACTGCTACTTTACTGAATTCATTTATCAGTTCTAGTTGATTTTTTTGATAAAATCTTTATGATTCTCTATATGAAGTATCATGTCCTCTGTAAATAATGACAATTTTACTTCAATTTGAATGCGTTTTATTTCTCCTTTACATCTGATTGCTGTGGCTAGGACTTTTAGTTCACATTAAATAAGAATGCTGAAAGTAGAAATTTGTGTCTTATCCCAATCTTAAGGAGAACACTTGTAGTTTTTTGCACATTGTTGCCTTTAGGTTTGTCATATATAGCTTTTAATTCATTGAGGTATGTCCCCTCTATTTTCACTTTGCTGAGAGTTTTTACCCTAAATCTGAGTAGGATTTTTATCATATGCATTTTCTACATCTATTAATATGATAATTTTAATGTTTTTATTGATTTTAAAGAAAGATAAAGGGCGCAGGAAAAAGAGAGATGATAGAGAGATAAAGAAAGAGAAAGAGACATGGACCAGCTGCTTCCTTCATGCATACTTGGGATTGAGTCAGCATTCCTGACTGGAAGTCAAACCTCTGATCTTCTGGTGCATGAGATGACACTCAGAGAACTGAGCCATAGGGTCAGGGATGTGCATGTTATTTTTATATTGCAATAATTTATTTTGTTTATGTGATTTTCAAGTTTATGGTTTTGTGGATATATATAGTGGATATTACACTAACTTTACCTTACCAGAATATATCCCATTTGATCATCGTGTTTAATCTTTTTAATGTATTGATGGATTTGGTTTAATAATTATTTTTTGAGAATTTTAGCATCTATGTTCACCAGGAATATCAACCCATAATTTTATTTCTTTGTCATGTCTATCTGGTTTGGAATTTGGATAATGCCAACCTGGCAAAATAAACTGGAGATTCTTTCCTCCTCTTGAATATTTGGAATAGTTTGAGAAGGGTAGATGTTATTATTTGAATGTTTGGTCAAAATCACTTATAAAGCCATATGGTCCAGGGCTTTTATTTGTTGTGAGTTTTCTTATTACTGCTTTAATTTCACTAGTTGTAATCCACCTATTCAGATTCTCTGATTCTCCTTGATATAGTTTTGGATGGTTGGATGTTTCTAGGAATTTATCCATTCCGTTCTGATTGTCTGAATTATTTTCATATAGTTGTTCACAATATGTTCTTACAATCCTTTGTAATTTTTTGGTGCCAGTTTTTACTTTTACTTCTTCATTTCTGATTTTATTTATTTGGTACATTTTTTTTTTCTTGATGAGTCTGGTTAAAGGTTTATCAGTCTTATTTATCTTTTCAAAAAAGCAAGTCTTGGTTTCATTTATCTTTTGTATTGTTTTTTAGAGTCTATTTCATTTATTTCTGCTCTGAGCTTTATTATTTTCTTACTTCTGCTCACCTTGGCTTTGTTGATGTTTTTTAAGTTCCTTTAAGTTACATTGTTTACTTGAGCTTTTTCTTATTTCTTAATAAAGCCCTTTCATGCAATTAATTTCCTCTGTAGGATTGCTTTCTCTGTGTCCTGAATACTTGGGTTGTTGTATTCTCATTTTCATTTGTTTCAATGTATCTTTTGATTTCTTCCTTGATCTCATTGTTAACCCAGTCATTGCTTAGTAACATATTATTTAGCCTCCCTGTCTTTGTGCATTTTTCAGTTTTCTTCTTGTGATTGACTTTGAGTTTCATTTCATTATGGTCAGAGAAGATTCTTGATATTATTTCAATCTTAAATTTATTGAGAATTGTATTATGTCCTGACATGTGGTCTATCCTGGAAAACTTAGCATAGGCACTTAAAAATAATGTATATTCTGTTTCTTTGGGGTGAAATGCTCTGAAAATATCAGTTAAATCCATTTGATCTTGTGTATAATTTAAGGCCAACTTCTCCTTATTGATTGTGGGTGTTAAAAAAAAAAAAAACCCTACTATAACTATATACTTTACAACCAAGGCTTATAGAAAGAGTCGAAGAAGTGTCCTTCTTCGTCTCTTTCTATAAGCCTTGGTTTTAAAGTCTATTTTGTCAGATATAAGTATTGCTACCCCAGCTTTTTTTCCCATTCAACCCACACGAAAAATCTTTTTCTATCCCTTTTCTGTTAGTCTGAATGTATTATATCTTTAATTCTGAGATGGGTCTCTTGAGGACTAATCTTGTTTTCATAGCCATTCTTATGTCTTTTGATTTGAGTATTTAAGACTTTTACATTTAAAGTGATTATGGATAGGGACATATTTCTTTCCATCCACATTTACTTCTAAATTCAGTGCCTGTTTCACCCTTTTTATTTTATGATCCATATTTCTACACTTGTCCATGTATTTTATAAAAGTTACTATTGGATATAAAAAAGGAAGGAAACAACAGTTCATGGCATCTGAACTCTACCATCATTATTATTATACTTTCTTCACTTTTGTAGGGTATCTAGCAACTAATTGACAATTATCACTTTTATACAATGGTATTATTTTACTATGAATTCATATAGTTATACTGTATGAATTTTTATCAACATCTGTAAACAAAAATTAATTAGTATAAGCACTTTTAATCTTATTAGGCATTTTAGATGAATATTTTGAAACCATTACAAACATGTCTAGAATAATATTTTTAAAATATAAAAATATAAAGGTATTGCTTTGAATGTAAAAAGAAAAGTTAGTATTTTAAAAGTTATAGTAAGATGTTATTTTAGTTCTAGAAGGTAAAAAAAAAAAGCAAAACAAAAACACAATAATATTTTCAATGTTTCCTTTTATAATATAGATAAACATTAAAGAACTTGTGGTCACCCTAAAGAAATAGTCAAGAAAGATATCCTTTAACAACAGGAATATATATGAACTATCTAATAATTTCCATTATTATTTTATTTAAATCACATTCAATTTCATAACAGATGACAACTAGAGCTTTGTGTTTAATTAAATGATATTAACTTCCCATATAATGAAGCAGGCATATGTTCTCTGTACAGGGGAGAGTGATAAAGCATTAAAGAAACAAAGAAAGGCAATGAGGATTCAAACATATTATGAGGTATAAAAGTATCAAAAGAAATCTATTTTTGATCCATTGCTTTTCTAATATTGCACTTACAAAACTCAGTCTTCACATTAAGCAGTCGACTTATAAAATGTATAGTATAACTCATTTATAAGGAATGCAGTATGATGGTGATTTTTAATGAAATAAACTTTCTTAAAATTCTGGAAATAACATAATGCTATCTTTTAAAAAATACTTCAATTATCTGGTTTTTAAAAATCCTTAGGGTGCTCTTTTTCTACAATATCTGTTCTTTTTCTTATATTTCAATAGATAACAAGGACCTATTCTCAAATGCAGGCAAAACAAAATAGAACACTGTCATATTTTAATAGTGCAGTTTAGATTTAAATTTACTACAGAGATGCTGCCTACATTATTTTGAAAATGTAATATTACAATTTACTTGTGTAGTGTTATCAGGATATTATTACTACTACAATGTTGAGAAGGGTTTTAATTTGCTCTTTCCAGTCCTTAAAAAAAATACACCTGTTTTGACTATACATTTTCTAAAAAATTCTGCCATCATTATAATTTTTCTAAAGTTCCTAAGTGCATGGCCACATATGAAGTACCATTACCACAACTCTATTTGTCTATAAAGAGAAATACAAATAGTGCCAACCTCTGGAAATTTATAGAGCCAGTCAAGTTAATTTTTGTCACCTTCAGCTATTTCCTGTTCATATTTTAAGTGTCAAAGAACTAAAAGCCATTCTCAATGGAAAATAAACATTTCCTTGGCCCCGTCCTCCCACTAGGATGGAGCCAAGTACAAGGAAACAATCTCTTCCATCCCTCCTCTATTCCTGCACCACTCCGTGCTCACACCACTCGGAGGCAGTGAGGATGCGATTTGACTCTTTGTTACCTACACTTAGAAAATATATTTCAACAGGAGAATATTAGTGATGAAAGACTTAAAATGTAAATTCCCAGGACATTCTATAAAAATGAGTTTCGGTCAAAATGCTATTAACAAGCTGGTAGTCATTTTCTGCTGCCTTAAGCAACCAGGGAAATTAACATAGGTAAAGGGGATTCACTAAAGGATCCTTCAGGGGACTGGGAAACCATGGGAATAACAAAATGAAAGATCATGAATGGAGCAGAATCATAAAAATAATCATCATCGTAATAATAATAATAGCTAACACATAATGCTTAATTTGTGTTGGGTATTGTTTTAAGTGCTTTGGATAGTTATTTATTCCTCACACCATTCTTCTGAATCATGATGTATGATGATTCCCATTGTACAGCAGGCTTAAATACCTTGCCAAAAGGTATAGCTTATATGATTATTTCTTGTACAGATTAAAGACCTCAGTTATTGGAAATAAAATATAAATAAAATAACCTTCTATTTTTTAGTTTCTATTGTGTTCATGGGTACTAAGGATGATTACTAATTCATATATGATTTCAAAGAGTAGAGTTATAATAAAAGCTAACATCTGTTGAAAACTGACTCTATGACAGATGCTGTTTTAAGTGCTTTTTATGAATTATCTAGTTCAAACCCCATGACTACTTCAAAAATAGTATTATTATCCCATTTTTATAGAGGAGACAACAGGAGATGGAGATTAATTACTGTGCTCAAGGTTACACACTTAGGCCCAAAGCTGTGTTTCTGTGCCACTATGCAGTGAAGTATATAAACTAGACAAGAAAAAAGAAAAACCAAATGTTTTTAATTGAATGAAAGCAATAGCAATTATTAACATTTTTATGAGCTAATTATCATGTCCCTTTAAATATTAGAGAGAATAATGACAATTATGTGTATTAGTTCATCAATTTTTGCCATAATATTTGTTTGATTAACAACATAAAACTCTATATGTGAAAAACTCAGCCTTTATAGTTTACACCTGTTTCATCATGTCTACCTGTTTACAACACTATTTCTAGGATTGGGGACATTGCTTCAATAATAATAGCATTTCCAGGCATTTGATAGGCAACTTGACTAGAACCTATTAATCTGCAATCCTTGTCTACCTGATCCCTCTTAAAGCAAGAAACAATAGTTACTGAGTAACCCAAGTATACATTTCTCCTGAAAGCAATTCCTCATCACCCATCCCATACTGTTATTTTAAAACTTGAAGCCATAGAGCACTTTTGATAGTTATTTACCATCTATAAGTTGCTCATTTGATTTCATTATAAATTCTTTACGATGAAATAATGCCTCATATGCCAGTATTTCTCCTGTACTATTTTTAATAAATTGAGTTCTAAATAGTTGGGCATTCATATATGTTTTTCTTACTCTCTTAATTAATGATGGATTGGTTGGTGAAAAACAGGGGTTACAGACTGGGATGTTTGTTCTATGTTTAACTCTCTACAGTTATTTGATACCCACTGTGGTTCTTAAACTTGAGTACTTCTAAAATTCTTACTTAATTGGTTTTGGGTGGAGTTCGAACTTAAGCATTTTTTCAAAGCTACTGAGGTGATTTTAATGTTCAATTAAAATGGAGAACCACAGAAATCGGAGCTTTGTAATTTGCCTTTTATCCATTTTATTAGATTTTATTTGGGGAGGTATTAATATAAATGGCTTTGTGCTTATAATTGCAAACCCCCCTTGTTCATTGCTAGTGTATAGAAAATAATTTGACTTTTGCATATTAACCTTATACCCTGAAACCTTGTTATAATAACCTATTAGTTCTAGGAGATTTTTACTGATATTCTTCAGATTGTCTACCTTGAAGATCATGTTATCTGTGAACAAAGACAGTTTTATTTCTTCCTTCCCGATATGCACATCATTATATCATTTTCTTGTCATTGCTTTAGCAAGAGCTTTCAGTACAATGCTGAAAAGGAGTGGTCAGAGGGGCAATGCCAATAATTTTAGAGTCAAAATAACGGAATCAGTGGATTCTCAGACAAATCAGGTGTCCTCTCACAGGATCAATTTCTATGTGTTTAAATTAGAAGATAATGCAAACTATTCTGGGTTTAGAATTCTAGAATGCCCAACATCTAAACAGCACATGGGTGCTCAACGATTGTAATCAACTATTGTTTTTAAAAGTAATTTTAAGTCTTTCTGTCATAAAAAAATAATATATGTAATCATTTGGAAAAATGAAGAAACATTTACAAAGAAAATAAAAATAATTTGTATTTATATTTTCTTGTTTGTAACTGTTTGTTGGAATCCCATTGAATTCAAGGTAAAATGTAAGCCTCTCAGCATGGCCTTCAAGTCTCTATATGACCTCTGGTCCCCTTACATATTTATCTTCAGTGTTCTCGAGTTTTCAGAGATGCCATGCCAGGGACTGCCACAGCACTGACACCTTGGTTTCAGGACCCCATTGATATGTTGCTTATCTTTGGGACGCAAGGCAGATTAAGTTCCAAGGCGCTTCCTATGTTGTCATAACTCTATGTTGTTATTAACTGTTTACTTGTTTACCTCCTCTCAAATGTTTAAACTCCTGGATCAGAGAGGTGAGGTTCTGTTCACTATTGTATCCTCAGTATCATTAGCCATAGTGTCTGTTTACCACCAGGACTACCTGTCTTGACAGTATGAGATATTTCTTTCACTTTTTGGTATGCATTTTATATACATAGGTAGCTTGACAGATCATAATTATAACTTCAAAATTCTGAACAGAGGAATGGTGCAGTTCTGACCTAACTAGAGATATTTTAAAAAGGATTCTGATCAATATTTCATAGGGGTATCTTGTCAAAAAGACACCATAGTGAACTTGTGAGGTCTTCCAGGGAATCTATAAACAACAGAAGTGTTTTTCTTTAATACTGCTTAGGACAGATAGGCTAGACTCTCCTTTTAACTGTTAATCATGTGCTCCAAATATCTGGAAACAAAAACATTAAACATTTTTCATATTGGTTATACTTTCTTTTATTTTGTTTTCTCTCTCTCCTCTTTCTCTTATAATAAATGTGTTTCCCTTTTGTTGGATAGAAATCAATCTATGGATTTATCTGCTTTACATATGAGTAAACAGCATGCTGGTATTGAATTTGGTATATTGGACACAGCCTTTTTCCTTTTGTTACTTGATTTATCCTAGAATGATAGTGATAAATAACAATGACTAATATTTATGTTCTATTTCTTCTTCCATTTCAGATAGTTTATTATTTATATAATTACTTGGCAACTTTTGTTACATAAACATTTGTAACTATTATAGGACTACCTGAAAGATTATGGTATATTTTACCCAATATAAAAAAGACATTTTGATCCTTTTTATAGTTTTCACCTTGAATTCTATTTTGTCGGACATTGGCATTGTATCTACCAATTTATTTTTATTTATTTTTGGGTGGTGAACTTTGTTGTTTTTTATTTTTATTGAATTTATTAGGATGACATTGGATAATAAAATTACTCAGGTTTCAGTTATACGAACACATAACGCATCATTTGTATAGAGTATTGTGTATTCACCATTCCAAGTAAAGTCTCCTTCCGTGATCCTTTATTTCCTATACCCTCTTCTACTGACCCCAATCCCCGTTCATTCTGGTAATTGCCATACTGTGGCCTGTTATGAATTTGTGTGTTTGTTGTTTTTGCCTAATTTTTTTTCTCATGCTGTGAGCATCCTTATAACCATTACTTCAAACTCTATATCTGATAAATTGCTTGCCATTTAGCTCTTTTTCTGGAAATTTTACCTATTCTTTTATTTGTTACACCTGATTCTTTTTCTTGCTATTTTGGTTCCCTTTCTGTGTTTGTTTCTATAATAAATAGATTTCATGTAACTCCCAGTCTTCATGGGATTGCCTTATAGATGAGTTGTCCTGTGGTACAGTCTTCTTGATCACTTGAGCTGGGTATTCCAGGGAATGCCCCTTGTGTAAGTTAGGTGTGCCTTCCCGGTGTAATTGACTTTTGACTGCTTTTGGCCTTTTTGTGCCTAGGATGGACCCTCAGGCTGGCTGTCTGTAAGGCTCAGCCCTGACCACATTTTGAGAGCTGCTGTGGAGGTGCTGACCACACAGAGCAGAATTCGCCTCAGCGGGGCTCGGTGACTGCTGAGATCTCCCTTTGGATGTGTGAAGCTTATGGGATCCTATTCTGATGTTATCCAAAGCCGGCCCCTGTGTGTGTTGGTTCTCTGTCTTCTGAGAGGAACTCTGGTGGAGGCCACTATCAGCCACTACCTGTGATTGGTCATTGGCAACCTGTAACCCACAGCTGTGTCTTCCTTTGCTGGGCATAGGTGCATAAGCAAAGGATCATGCTGGGCATCAAGGCTAGTTTTTTACCAGCACCAGGCCCAGGGACATGTCAGCAAAAATCCCCCTGCACCCAAGATCTGCCTCCCTCTCCACTGTCCACCAACTGCCTGTTAGGTTCAGTCACTAAAAGAGCCTCTGGCAGTGCTCGAGTTTCACTGAGGAAGGTTTACTGTGAGTTGCCAAGTAGAGGCAAGTAGTTGTCCTATGAGGGGTAGGAGCTGGCAAGGCTTCAGGAAAGGTGGGGTGTGTGGCCCGTGCCCCAGCACCACACAGCTGTCTGTCTTAGGTTTTGTACCACCTTGGCAGGTTGGAGCCACAAGTCAGGTGAGTGGGGTCTCCAGAACCAGAAGGTGGGTCTGCTGGAAGCCTGGACGGTGTTTCTAACAGATCTCCCATGAGAGGGAATATCCATTCAGGTTCATGGGAAAGTGGAGGGTGGGGAATGGCCCCCATCTCAAAGCCACATTGCTCAGTCACTGACTTCCCCTGAGTCTGTCCAAACCTCTGCCCGCTGGCCAAGGCAGCAGACTCCTCAGCAAAGCTCAAGCTCTGCAGGGTGGAGTCCAGAAGGAGGGACTATTGCTTTTCTCCAGGCTGATACCACAGGGAGGGGAGTGCTCTACTCAAAAAAAGGTGGTGGTTATGATGTGTGAGGATTACTCAGCACAGGGATCTGGTTGGCTGTTCCCTCAGCTCTATTCTAAGATCTACAAATGCCAAACCCTCTGACTGCAACTTTCGTCCACTCTGTTCTTGCTCCACCCTTCCCCCCAGGAGCTCACAGTGAGTGGCTGTGAATGAAGTTTTATGCATTGGCCCTTTATGAGGACAGCTGTGTCTCTAGCCGATTTCTGTCAGAATCTGCTTTTCACAGTTGGATGTTACGTGGGCACCGCTTCCTGGTCCTAGTGCTCTGGGCTAGAGAGCCTGGCTTGGGGTTAGACTCTATGCTTCTGGGGGGGCCTCCACAGCTGAGCCTCTCAGCTGCCTTTTATGGGAGCTGGGCCAGTTCTTTTTGCATGTCCACCCTTCCTACTAATCTTAATGTGGCTTCTTTGCAAACCTTTCATTATAAATCAGTAGTCGGCAAGCTCATTAGTCAACAGAGCCAAATATCAACAACAGGACAACGATTGAAATTACTTTTGAGAGCCAAATTTTTAAAACTTAACCTTCTTCTAATGCCACTTCTTCAAAATAGACTCGCCCGGACAGTGGTATTTTACGGAAGAGCCACACTCAAGAGGCCAAAGAGCCGCATGTGGCTCGCAAGCCGCAGTTTGCCGACCACGGTTATAAGACTTTTATCCAGCTAGTCTCCACCTGTTATGTCACCATCTTGAATTTCTATTTTATTTTTCTACCTACTATGATGTACTTCAAACATTACTTTACTCTTATTTATTTGTATTTTAAAATATCTTTAAATGTGATTAATGAGTGGTTTTATATACTTATCTTTGAATATTTGGTACTCTTGTTCCAAAGTAAAAATTGTATATAGTTGAGTGTATTTTTATTTTTTATTTTGTCTCAAGAAGTGTTTTCCTTATTTTTACATATTTCCCTAATTTGAAATTTTTTTCTGCATTTGATTCAAAAACTTTGAAATTTTCTTTATGTAAGATGTAAATTTATAGTAAGATTTTACTTTTTTTATGTAAGGTGTATGTTTTCTTTATGTAAGATGTAAATTTATAGTAAGATTTTAATATATATTTTAATATATAAATTTAAGATGTAAATTTATAGTAAGATGTAGATTTATAGTAAGATTTTATTCTACAGTGAGATCAGTAGGTCTTTACTAATATTATTAGATGTTATATTGTTTATTATTAATATTTATTTTTATCTTATAATTTCTATTTCAAGTGTCATTTTACCATGTATTTGATGTTGTCTCCAAATAGAAACTTAGACAATCTACATATTTAATTTTAGTTCATGTTCAAAATTGCTTACATCAACAATATTCTCATTTTTAGATTTGCTAATTTTTCTATTTCATTTAACCATTTAACTTTTTGCATTCAATCCTAATTAAGCTTAAATGTAATATTTACTAATTGTTTGAATATTGGATAATATATTTTGTTTCCTTTACTCATGAATGGCATTTGAATAAATAATATTATACTCATTCCTCTAAAAATTTTGAAATATTCATTATAACTTTGATATTCTTAATTATTTGAAGAGAAAGCTTGAATGCACAATATATTTTCATATAATAAAGGTCAACAAATGTTATTCTATTAAATGCCTACATAATCCAGTATTTTATACTTCATAATAATATATTTTATATATTTATAAAAGTTATCATAATCTTACTTAAACAATGAATAATAGAGTATAATGTTTTTCTCATAATCTGGAATATTGACTTTTGAAAGTAATGTGTTTGTAAAAAATATCAATTGTATTTTTATATTAAAATTTTATGTTTACAATTTATATAAACATAAGTCAATAGAGATTCATTCTTTCAAGATTAATTTGAGGTTAAAATAAATATTTTTTGCCCAAATATAAGCATTTTTAGTTTTATAAAAATGCATAGATTTTTTAAATATATATTTTATTGATTTTTTACAGAGAGGAATGGAAAAGGAAAAATCAATGGGAGAAAAACACTGATCAGCTGTCTCCTGCACACCCCCTGCTTGAGATGTGACCACAATCAAGGTATACACCTTGACCAGAATCGAACCTGGGACCCTTTAGTCTGCAGGCCAATGCTCTATCCACTGAGCCAAACTGTTCAGGGCAAAAATGTATGTTTTAAAATCAGTTTTGTCTCCACTTTCTCATGTAATCCTCATGCAACCATGCTAAGTGATCAAGGTTATCATACTCATTTTACAGAGGAGGGGACTGGGTGTCAACACAAGAGAGGAATTGGCCCATGTCTGCACACATTGTAAGTGGCAGGGTTGAGGCTAAAACATTGGTTTTCTGTCTCCAAGTACAACATTCTATTTCTATAAAGTATATTTTCCAAAATTTGATTTAAGAAAAAACTTTCTAAGAAATTAATAATCTTCTAGTAGAAATAATAATCCTATATGAGTCCAATTAAATTATAGATCCTTGAAAACAAGGCAGTTCAGTTTTATTGGGAAGAGAAGGGATATGTTTTTGAATGTTGACTCTATATAGATAAAAATAATCTATTTAGAAAGACCTCCCACCTAATTAATATGTGGACAATGAAAAGCAAAACAGAAAGTGGGAAGGTAGGGGTTCAAGGGGATCAAAAGAAGGGCAGTAAGCGCTATAACCTGGTGGGATATATAACCCTTCCTGTTTTCATTGTCCTAATTATGTCTCACATTATAAAAGCTAATGTTGCAAAAAGTCATTTTAAAAATCATAAAAAGCATTCACGCTAGTGCATCATCTAGTTAAATCTTTAAAATAAAATAAAAGCTTAGTGTTTTAATAATATCAAGGTATATTTTAGAGTGTTATACTGTAAAATTTTAAGTCTTTCCTGAATGCTGTTGTTTATTTAATTATGTAGTAAGAAATATATGGTAATATTATAATTACAAAGCTATTCTCTATTAAGCCGATATTGCAAAGTATTTTAATCATAATTACTGTCTTAAATAAGTTGTTGAATGCTGCAAAGCCAAATATTCTCTAACAACCTCTAATATTCCTTCATAAATATCCCTGAGGATGATCTCTGTTTATTTTTTAGACCATTTTTCTTTTCCAATTTTATTATGTGGTCACTACATTTCCCACCATTACCCTACTGAGCTTCCTTTGAGTATCTTTCCTAACACAATTATAAAGTCTCTCAAAATTGAAATGGTAGCCTGAGATTCTTTATGATTGACATGATGGGCCAAAAAAGTACCACTATCATCAATCTTTCCTATCTCTTTGAGGGTTATGAATAGGAAAACTAATGAAAATATTTTCCCAAGTCTCTCTATGAATAAGTCTGAGAAGGCTACAGGGTAAGTATGAATCTTTTATCCTGTAACCTTCTCTTCCATTGTGTGTCCAACCACAACTGTGAATGCTCCCTTCAGTGTCAGGAAAGTAGCTCCGAGGAGTCCATAGAAAGCACCCAGAGCTGAGTAGAACACTTTTGGTGAATGATGACTTGTTGAGGATCTCACTCCTTAGGTTTTCAGCTATTGTTATTATTTATTGAATGAGTGAGTGAATGAGTGAGGTTCGAAATGAACAAAAAATTACACAAGCAGGCACACAGGACCCTCCCCAGCCCCCACAACCTCAAACATATTCAGCTAAAAACTCTTTTAATAAACTCCATTTTGGAATGTCGGCAAAAAGAGACTTCAGTTGAGATCAACAAGTTCAGATCTACTAATGTGTTTGATTTTATACAGACTAAGTATGAAGAAACATATTTAACTCGCCAAAAATAAAAATAGCTACCATTTAGTGTGTTCTAACTGTGTGTCAAGAATCTTAAACATATTGTCTCAATCCTCAGGAAGATCCCTTAGAGAAGATATTATTGTCTATCCTATATAATAAAAGCATTATATGCAAATCGACTGCTGAATGACCAGTTGGCATGTGCTTTGGCCAGGCCAGCCAAGGCACGTGCCAATGGGCAAAGGGAGGGAATGGAGATGGGGGTAGGGAGGCAGCAGCGACCAGTGATGGCTGAGAGGTGATGGGGGGGGCACTATCCCCTGATCGATCACCCTCTCACCTCCCTCTGAGGGAGGCCACCGGTGGTGACAGTGACAGCAGCAGCAGCAGGGTGATGGGGGCAACATGGTCCCCTTATTGGCCTGCCTGGTTGCCTCCCACATAGGGAGGCCAGACTGTGTGTGGAGTGGGCCTAAGCTGTCAGTAGGACATCCCCTGAGGGATCCTGGACTGTGAGAGGTCGCAGGCCTAGCTGAGGGACCCCTCCGAGTGCACGAATTTTCATGCACCAGGCCTCTAGTTTTACATAAGAGAATATAATAGGCTAAAGATTAAGTAATTTGCTGGAGTAACACCATTAATGAAGTGGTAAGATGTCTTCAAGAAGCCTAGGTTCCTATTAGTCCAAGCCCCTCTTCTCAATTGTCCCAAAAGTCTGATTTTGAGCTGTTGGAGTCAACAAGGGAGCCTAGTGTTGAAAACTAATGAAACAAAAATGGAATAGCAAACTTCACATCATAAAGGGTTAGGTTTCATTTTGTGATTTTGAAGACTTCCTTTAAATCTATCCTATGAACCAATACATAATCCTTTCTGAATATAAACATATGCATAATTGTTTGTGAAGAATACATAGGAGGGGATATTTCCATACCATGAATAAGCGTACTCTTGTTTTTCAATTTCTATATACTAAGAAATGTACTCCCTCTCAGGTTTATATTTTAGCACCACTAAACTTTTTTTAGTTCCATGCACATATAATCATTCTATAATATAATCTATGCCTACTATGACCTCATGTCTATTTAGCCTGAACAGTGTCTCTCTTTGTAGCAATAGCTAAGAGATTTATAATGGCCTCAGCATTAGTTAAGTATTTTACATGTATTTTCTGTTATTCTCTCAACCTTATTGTTATTATTTACTATTTAATGCCTATGAGGTTATTATCATAAGTAAAATAATGCCCAAGAAATGTAATCAGAACTAGTTAGGGATGGAACACTACTTGAAATCAAAGCTACCTAATATTTATACCACTATTCCAGTTTCTCAACTTCCTTTCTACCTTGACCACCTGCATTGTTTTGCCATATCAAAAACACACACACACAAAAAACATCGAAAACTGTAATATTGCTTGTATTATTCTTAGCCCTCTCATTTTAATTTTTTAAAGGAAACTATGTATCATATTTTAAGTGGACAGATGACATAAAGTAACCTAAAATAAATATGTACGTGTGAAACATTTTGAAATAAATGTCAATTATTTTTGTGTTGCTGGTGGGAATGTTAATGATATGGTCATTCTGGAAAATAGTTCGGCGATTTTTATATAACTTGTCTTTTTTGGAAAAGTGTCTTTTCCAAATAAGCAAAAATCTTACACATTTATCCTATTGAAATTAAAACTTATGTGCTGGCAAAAATATGTACAGAAATGTTTATAACACTTTAAACACTGAGAAAATTTCAAATGTCCTTCACTGAGTATAAAGTTAAACAACTTTGATGTATCCACATCATGGGATAAAAAAGAAACAAGTTAGTGATACATATAGATGAAACAACCTAGGTGAATCTCTAGAGAATTTTGCTGAGTGAAAAAAAAAAAAGGCAATCTCAAAAGGTGATATTCTCTGGGATTATGTTTACATAATATTCTTGAAGAAATGTAGTTATAGATGTGGAAAGCAGATTAGTAGTTATTGGAGCTCAGAGTTTGAGGGGTGCAGATCTGAGAGAGTAGAAGTTTCAGGGAGTGAGAGAAGACACAAAGGGTTGCCTACAGGAACCTATGGTGACCAAACAGTTCTACATTTTTGTTATGGTGGTAGTCACACAAAATTACACATGTGATGAAAATTTATTAGGACTGAACACACACAGAGAAATGAGTGTATGCATGACTGGTGAAATTTCAATAAACTGGTGAAATCTCAAAATCAATGTCATTTTTGTGGGGTTGATATTGTATTCCAATTAGACAAGATGCTAACACTGGGGGAGGGGTCATAGGCTACACCTGACCTTCCTAAGTAGTTTTTAACAACTTTCCAGTGAATCTGTTATTTCAAATGAAAAGTTAAAAACAACTATCCGTGTGTGTGTAACCTGCAGCATCGCCTTTGCAACAAGTAGCATGTGATTCTAAGTTCTAGCAGTTTAGATGTATCTGACCACATTCCTTGCCCTGTAGGTGTGCCCATGGCCAAAGACAAAGCCGGAAATTGTCATGAATTCTTTAGGTAGGAGGACATTAGCTCAACTGGTGTTAGCATATGTACATAGTACGCACATAAAAATAAGCAAAAAGATGTAACCCATTTTCTAGTAAGGAGAGCATTAGTACTAGTATTATTTCAGGAACATGGTTCAACTAATGTGGCATACATAAATTAACTATAAATTCAAATCCATATCATGCTAATCATTCATTCATATAAAACTTACATAAACATAATATTTATTTTTTTAAAAAATTATATTATATTGATTTTTTTTTTTTTTATAGAGATGGAGAGGGATAGAGAGTTAGAAACATCGATGAAAGAGGATCAGCAATCAGCTGTCTCTTGCACACCCCCTAGTGGGGATGTGCCTACAACCAAGGTACATGCCCTTGACCGAATCGAACCTGGGACCTTTCAGTACTATCCACTGAGCCAAATGCTCTATCCACTGAGCCAAACCGGTTTCGGCAACATAACATTATTAAGGCCCAAGTTACAAAACCACCACAGACATAGCAAGAGATTGATCTTGTCAAAATAGACTCTCCCTGATTATGAAATAAGATTCTGAGGCCCTTACTGGATAAAACCAGAAATAGTGATTTCACTCCAAAAACAAATAGGGTTATTACATACATTATTTTATTATTTTTATCCCAGATTTTTTATATATATCTCTGGGAAAAGAAACAAGAAACTGAAGGAGATAGTAAACTCTTTAAAGTAGCAATTATTTAGAAGATTCTTTTGGGTAAATATTAAAATTAATATTCTTCCTAGATGAACCTCAACATGCATGTGCATGCATTTCCAAAAACTGAGAAATCATCCTGTTACTGATCTGCTGGAATTGTTTGCTGAACTTTTCCCCAGTCCTAGATGGAAAGTTTGCTTTGGCAACTGTGTATTGCTTTTTATTTGTGGAGTATCAAACTATGTTTTTATGAATAAGAATATATCTTTACAAGAGATGAAGCACATCTGGAGAACACTACAAGGAGCTATGTGTATAAGAGAAGCATAACATCTTCCCTCTCCTTTTGTTCCCATATAAAAATATTAAGACAGAAACAAGAGATTCTTTTATTAAAGTCCATTTATACAGCCTAGGTCTCTAAGCTCTGAATGTTGGAAATCATGTATATTCTCTGCGTTTTTACATCTTTAACAAGGAGTTTCCTGATTTTTCTTGCCTTATATGTCTGTTGGAGAAGCTAACATTTTTAGTGTTGAATTAAAAGAAAACGTGCCATTTCTATATATTTTCACTTTAAGATAAAATCCCACAGGAAAGCTTTGTCTTTTGGTGAAAGGGTTAATACTTTATTCTGTTGAAAAGTATGTATTTAACATGCAAGTATATTTGATGTTCATTGACAAAGTCACAATAGGAATGATCTTGCTTTATGTACCAGTTACAAGGTTTAATATCATTATACTGCATGCAATATTAGTTTTTATTAGTCGCCATTAACAAGATGCTTTCTACTTGAATTCTCATTTACTTGTTCAATGTAAAAATTATCTCTGTAAAAGAGAAAAACACATCTTCAAGTGTCAGCTATATTAAATTAAAGAACTGTTTACTCTTTCTAAGAAAAGCCTATGTATCTAAATAGGCATCTTTCACCGTTTGCATAGTAGATTGGAAATTAGCATTTTTGTTCATTTTCCCATGTATGCACAGTGCCTGAAAGAGTAATACTCCATGCATATCAGATCAGCCAGCCTACAATTTTTGTGCAATATATTATTTGGCAATCTAAAATTTGTAATTTGCATGAAATTGCTTAATTAAAATACAGTCACTCAGGGTATTAATTTCTCTGTCTTGCAGTTCAATGTACTAAAGGCGGGCTTCAGAAAATGTGAAATCCTGTCAGATGTAACAGTAAAATATTAACAAAAAAATTCCACTTCTGGCAACAAAGTGACAGAGCGATAATGCTTTTGCCCTGATTCCAGGTTCAAATATGAGTTTAGGTTGACATTGAAACCTACTAGGAAATTTACAATAGCAACTCTGGCATTTTGCCAAGAAATCTGCATGCTCCTTTTTGGTGAAAATTCTTTTTGCTGAAATTCCTACATTCATGCTTCCTTATATACAAAATTACACCCACATACAAAAATGCCCCTAAGATAGATGGACACACACACACACACACACACACACACACACACACCTTTTTTCTCTCCACTAACCTAAGTTCATTAATGTTTTCTGGTAGTTTTTGCTTTTCCTATTTGAAATCATCAGCAACCCTAATGACAAAATGATCCAATCAGTTCTTCCTAGTTGTCAAGACAACAGTTCGTAACTGTTACCAGCTCTTTGCATTGAAACCAGACAGTTCATAAATAGATAATTCTCTAATTGATCCAGCCAATCCTACTTTGCACACAGTGCCAAATAGGGAAGCCTGCTTCCTGTTGCCACAAACTTCTCCAGAGATGCAAATGAGCTTATGCACTGTCTTGAAGACAGGTATTTTTTTTAAAGTTTGCTTTTTATTTCCTACGAAAACAAACCTGGAATTTAAAACTGATAAATAGCACGTGGGCTGTTATTATGTATAATACATCCCTATGTGTACACACTTGTATTTGACATGTTATAAGTGTAAAGTACTAGCATATCATTATTTCATTTAATGCATAACAGAAATATGATAGCTTGCTGTACATGCTTATTATATGAAATGAGATGCTTTCCTGGAGAAAAATCTCTGTGAAGTTGTAGACACCACGATGGCTTGGACACCCTGGGAAAGCTTGGGAGAACTCTCCAGCCTTGGGCATGTGGAAGGAGTAGGAGGTAGGTATGCTATGCTCAGAAAGAAGAAAAGCAAGGAGGTGGAGATTCTGTAATCAATCGGGGATTTTCTGAGGCTTTGCATCTGCAAGTTGCTGTCTTGTGTTTCTGAAATGAATGAAACGTACAAGGCGCTGAGATCCGACTCTTGAGGGATAAGGGGGTAACTTGGAGAAAGGAAGGGGGAAAAGGGTGCCCACACTCTGGCACTTGGGGCCAACCTGATCCTGCAGTCACACATCTCTAGAAAGGACACATACCCCCCTCCCCGCCCCCCAGGGAGGGCAACTAGATAACAACTACAAGAATCAATTGCTGACAAATTAATAGAAATGCAAATGCAAGCAGTGTCCTTTGTTCTTTTTTTTTTTTTTTCTACATAGGCCGTCTACACTCTATATAGATGTGCATTTGTATGTGCCAGTAATTAAATTTATTCCTTTGAATCTCGCAATGCAAACATGTCTTAAATGTGTTTAAAGTAAAATAAAGGGAAGTGATTTCTAGAAGTAGAAAGGCTCGGCAGAGCAGAGGAAGAAAGGACGGTTTGATTTTCTTCTCCATTTTCAGTTTGTTGAATGCCTTGCTTGCCTGCAATGCGTCCTCTTTTGTCTTAAATATCAAAGGCTCCGCAGGCATGTTAACATTTTAATAATTTCAAAAGGCACAAAAGGCAAAGGATGGGAGTGAAAAGACAGATTGTAGTGAAGTGGCGTGTCCGCTGCTGCTGAAAGAATATTCCTTGCGAGGCTGCCTAGGACTGTAGGAAGCGGGATTCGCCAATCTTGCTCATTCATCAGCCCACAAAGGCACGCAAGGTGATGTGGAGTCAAGGCCTAATTAAAATCCTTGAGCAGAATGAAGGTCTGGAGCAGAATGACACACATCCAGGGATTGCAATAGAAAGGAAGAGAGCAGGAGAGAGGGAAAAAGAAACAGAGAGGGAGGAAGGGAGGGAGGGAAGGGGGAAGGGAGGAAGGGAGGAAGGGAGGGAGGGAGGGAGGGAGGGAGGGAGGGAGGAAGGAAGGAAGGAAGGAAGGAAGGAAGGAAGGAAGGAAGGAAGGAAGGAAGGAAGGAAGGAAGGAAGGAAGGAAGGAAGGAAGGAAGGAAGGAAGGAAGGAAAAGTGAAAAGAGCAGGAAATAAAAGAAGAGAGCGAGAGAAGGAGAAGAGAAAGGAGGAAAGGGGGAAAGAGAGGCCAGGGAGCCTGCCACCCGCAGCCAGAAGCTGCATTGCAAGCCTTTGCTGCCCTCAACAGCCTTCCAGTGTAAGCACTGCCACCCAATTTGCGACAAAGTTAATTGGCTCTTTGATGTCTCAAGAAAGGTGCTGATAGAAAAAAGAGGGGGTAAAAAAAGAGAACAGGAACCTTCCTTTCTCCACACACTCCTGTTTATCTATTTTCAAAAATTAAAAAAAAAAGAGAAAAAAACCTGCTGATCCCACAGGGTTTCTCCCGTGTATCCCCTTCCAAACCCCCCTTCCCTCTCAGACCCTCCTCACCTCCACGCTGGGCTAGATCATGGCTTTTATTTTTTTATTTTTTTTTGGGGGGGGGAGGGGTTGGGAGGGGGACAGAGATGGGTTACTAATTTTCACTTGCTAATTTCCCAGCTGGAAAAAAAAAAAAGAAGAAGAAGAAGAAAAAGAAAGAGAAAAAAAAAAAAGTGGGAGTGCGGCGGGCTCCCCGCTGCCACCGCTGATCAAATGGAACAACAAGGGCAATGCCTCCTAATACGGGGAGCTATTTAGCGGCGCGCCGCCTTTTGAAATGATGATGATAATGGATTCAGTCTGCTCATTAATGGAGCCAGAGTGCTCATTAGAGTGAACAAACAAGCCGGGTTGTCAGCGCTGGAAATGCCAAGTGCTTGTTTCCATTTATCTGAGGAGCCCGCAGACAGCGGCTTCGCCATTTACCCCCCTCCCTCCGCTCTTGACCCCGCGCCCCCCCTCCCGGCATCAAAGCCCCTGCGCCCGCCGCCCGGCCCGGCGTCAAGGTCACCGGCGCGAAAAGAGCAGCGGGGCCGGGTGCCGTGTTTGCATGGCACTTCTCCGCGGGTTTTGTTCCCCGTAAACAGTGTCTGGGGCGGGGGTCAGCTAGGGGAAGGGAGCAGGAGAAGCCGGGGACCGGGACGGAGAGGGAGAGGGACGGGGAGGTCTGCGGTGGAGAAAGTGGATCAGGAGCGCAGAGGGTGTGTGCAAACCTTTGAAATGCCAATGAACTGATGCCTCGTGCAAACCCCTCGACGGGGCCGGGGCCGGGGCCGGGCTGGCCTCCCCTGCAGGACCGAAGCCGCCCGCCCCGAGGTGGCTGGAGAGAGGGGCGCCCGCGGGACTGGGGCGTTGGCCTGGCCTTGGGGGGCCTGGAGGATCCAGGGGGCCGGTCCATCCTGGGCTGGGTTTTCAGCGCCAAGCCCCGGACTCGCACTTCCCCAGGGGGAGCCGGGGCCGGAGGGGTGGGGTCCCGGCTGCCTTCGGGAGATCCCAGCAAAGCTCCCGCGCCCAAGGGGACCTGTCTCCTCCGCACCGCGGCTGAGCTGGGCTGGGAACCCTGCACCCTGTCCCAGCTGCGGGAGGGGAGCAGGCCGAATCCCACAGGGAGGGGTGGGGAGGAGACAGGGGGCAGGTTGGGACCCCAGTGTGTGTGGGGGGTGGGCTGGGACTAGAGGGGAGCGAGGTCAGGGGAGAGAGGCGCAGGGGTGCGAGCCAGGTCCTCTGGGGCCCGGAGGGGGGACAGAACCCTGAGCGCTCCCGCGGCCCCGTGCGTCCTTGGGATGCTCTGGGCTGGCGGTGCTGGGCGCTTCTTGCCTCCAAAACCTAAGGATCAAATTGGAGAGCCCTCAGAGCTGTCGGCCAAGCGCACTCGCCACTGAGAACCCTAAGGACACAACCGCATCCCCCAGGCTGCCAAGGCTCTTTTGAGACTTATTATTATTTCCTGCACCTGTGTGTGTGTGTGTATGTGTGCATGTGTGTGTATGTGTGTATGTGTGTATATGTCTGTGTGTATGTGTGTGTATGTGTGTGTGCATGTGTGTATGTGTGCATGTGTGTGTATGTGTGTGTGTATGTGGGGGGGGGGGGGGGGGATGGAGAGGAGGCGCTCCCTTTCCCATTGAGGGATACACTGGGAAATATTTTTAAAATATATTTCTAAAGTTTTGAATAGTAGCAGAAACTGTTTTGGCTGATTTTCTAATGACATATTCACAGCCATCTCGGAGCTTGGTCCTGGAGTTTGCTCCGCCCCCCCTCCCCCCCCCCCCGTTATTGTTCATTAGTAACTTCACTCATTAAAGGAAATGTTATATGCTATTAGCTGTCATAAAGTTTGCTTTATCTAATTGCTTATGTTTCTGCAGAGTGACATGATTTCAAATTCTCTAACTGTAGAGTTGAAATCTGAATTGTTTGAATTCAAAAAGAGAAATACTTCTTGGGTGTTTATACGAATCATGTATAACTTGTAATAATATAATACTGCATGGTACTGATTACTATTATTTTACATGGCTTATCTAAAAAAAAGTAATAATACATATGAAAATAAGGCAGTTTTCATTTACTTCTCAAGTATATTCCAATATCCAAGGATTAATTTTAAATAATTCAATCTATAAAAATGCAGTCTACACAATCACTGAGATCATAAAGCAGTTTGCTCAATAACGTATGATAAATAAATAATTTTATTTCTAAAGTACTTTAATTTTGATTTTAATTCTCACTGTCCTCTCTGATCTATGGAATTCTACAAATTGCTGAGGGCTTATGGTTTCAGGGTATATACAAGAGTGTGAAAGTTCAAAATATTTTCCAACTCCTTTTAGCTATCGAAGATGAGAAAGTTGCTTTGAAAAGCTTGATATTTTCAACAATGCCATCATTTTTCACTTAGTCATTGTGTTGAAGACTATATCTGATCATTGTCCATTAAAAAAAAAACACATTTAATCACTTTTCCTATCATTACAGTCACAAAATTATTTTCAGGCATTTGTTATCAAATATTGCCCAAGCTTGCCTTCTGTGGATTCTTATCTGATGAAATGCATACATGGATATGCTATGTTTTCTGTTATATTCCTAAGAATTCCCTCTGAACTTTTGAGCCATGTAAACTGAATCTCTAAAAAGAAAGTTTAAAGAACTGTTTTAGGGGGTGGGGGTGATTTGCTCCCCTCCCCTGTAATCATGCATAGTCAGCTTTAGTAAAGGGAGGCATTTCCTTCCCAAAGGGTAAAATGACTTGGACTAGAAAGGTTTTCCTTCATCTTAAATTTTGTGACAGGCATGTATTTTTAATAAATAGACTTCAGTTTGGGAAATGCCTTCATATTGTTCCGACCACCTTGATCTGACTATTTCATTGACAAGGGAAGAGCTTGCGACCCCAAGTTGATCTTGCAAGTCCACCAGGCTAGAGAAGACGCTATAAAGGTCCTCCCTTCCCTTCTCTTTCACTCTCTATATTTTTAATAAAGTGTATTTTATTCTTATTCACTGTGAAAGACAGAAAGGAGCTGTGGGCATTTGTCAGGGACGTGATAAGAGGTTTGGTGGCTGCATGGAGTCACTCTTCCCTGGTTCATTGTCAGTAGCACCCTATGCATATGTGCTCGGTACGGAAGTATTCCTACCACCTTTTTCTCACCTTGCTTTCCGTTCCCAGCCCATTGCCTAGCCTGGTTATAAAGGTGGACTCAAGCCAGAATGCCAGAGTTCAAAGATTGGCTACCACAGCACCACATTAAAACAAAATGTACACATACAGAGCTGAGTTTTCCAAGCCAGGACTATATTTACTTCATGTCTGCATCCCCAGCAGCTAACACAATGTCTTCACAAATGGCATGCCATTGGCAAATGTGGACTGAAGTGAAGCGGAGCTGGTCCCACATTAACCTGGTAGCAGTGCCAGAACCTTAACCCTGGCAGGCTAGGCCAGAGGAAGATGTGCTGTCCCCGGCCAGCGGCATGATGGCCCCAGAGCAGGTAGATGGCCCTCACCCTCTGCTAGGCCCTGTGTTTACTCCAGCCTTCAAGAGGAATGATAAACCATGCTGAAGTGAAGGTAGGGTCTCCTGTTAATTCCACCACATCTCACTTGAATGAATGAGCTGGCCAGGCTATACCCACTGGGCACTGTGACATAATCACTGGCCTAAGTATGTGCTAAACATAGAAAGTACTCTTTACACTCCCTCCTCCCTTATTTTCCATATCCAGTCTATCACCAGGCCTGGTTGTGAAGGTGGACTCAAGCCAGAATGCCTCGGTTCGAAGGCTGGCTCTCCCACTGACAAGCAATGGGACCTTGGTAAAGACCTAGTTTTCCTTGTGCGTTTCATCATAATTAAGAAAATAATAGTTCCTGATCCATAGGCTTCTTCCAAGTATTGAGTCCAAACTCATAAACACTTAAAAAGGCGCTGTTCAGATGCGATTTATTTATTCATCTACATTTTTCATTTCAACCCCCTAGCCATTTTCTTAGATCACACCCACATCCTTTCTTGCCTGGACTGGCCTCCTTGCTTCTAAGGTCCTGTGCTTTAAACTGTTCTAAATAAATAAATAAATAAACAAATAAATAAATAAAAAATAAAAATAAGAAACAATCAACAACAACAAAAATTTCTCGGTCACCACTGTTCACAGTTCATTGGACAGAGTTACTGTCCCAGAAGCAGCGTTGTTTCTGTCTCCAGCTCCAATCAAACCTCTCACTGACTTCTTCTCATGCAAAGTCCAGAAAGCCCTCATGCTTTAATCCATTTTTTACATATTCATGTTAATCTTCTTTTTTCTCAGCCTCCCACCCATTTGCTCTAACCAGACCTGTAATCAACCTGAATTCATAATAATTCCCAGGACTCAGGGTGTCCTTTGTCATCTCTCCAACTTTGCATATACCCTGTTTACTAAAACATGTAACACTGTTCCCTTCAGTTCACACTTACACTTTGAGACAACTCAAGAACTCTCCTCTGAGAAACTTTTCCTCATGTTTTCCCTCCATAGTCCCTTGCCCTGGGGACATGTTAGAAATATAAAGTTTTGGTTTTTCACTCCAAACATACTGAATCAAAATCCTGGGGGTGGAGCCAATAAATCCGTTTTCTAAAATGCCCTTCACGTGATTCACAGACACTTCCAAGTTTGAAAATCACTGGAGTAATTAAAGTGAACTGAACTCAGACCACACGATTTCAGTTACCAGCTCTACCATTAGTGGAACAGTACTTAACCACTCAGTGTCTCAGTTTCTTACCTATAAAATGAGAATGGTGATAATTAGAGTTATTATGATGATTAAATGAGATAATACACAGAACATACTTAACAGTGCTTAATCAGTTAACAATACTTAATAAGTACTAAGTCTTGTTCTTATGAAATTAGGATGCCCCAAAATTGATTCCCTATAAATTGTTCTTCATATTTCCTCATTCTTTTGATTACATAACCAGAAT
Source organism: Pipistrellus kuhlii (assembly GCF_014108245.1). NCBI lineage: Eukaryota > Metazoa > Chordata > Mammalia > Chiroptera > Vespertilionidae > Pipistrellus > Pipistrellus kuhlii. Next base: position 2,142,761 of record NW_023425405.1, read on the forward strand.
ATATTTTCATGCTGGTCTGTACAACTATTGGTAAGTTTAAGGAAAGCCAAGACTAAACAAATGGAACTTCTAGTTCACTAAGGGCCACTTTACTTCTTCAAGTAGGTCCACAATCATCTATGAAATTTAGTGACTCAAAGACAAAGGTATTTTCTTTCTACCTACATAATTGGCTCATGGTCTAATAAGTGCTGCTCTGGGGTTTTGTAGAATATCTTCATAGTTTTATAAAAATTATTTTCTAATTTCTCATTCTCTAGTTTTTTAAAAAAATGTTTTTTATTGATTTCACAGAGGAAGAGAGAGGGAGAGAGAGATAGAAACATCAATGATGAAAGAGAATCATTGATTGGCTGCTCCTGCATACCTCACACTGGGGATTGAGCCCACAACCCTGGCATGTGCCCTGACTGGGAATCAAACCTTGACCTCCTGGTTCATAGGTCATTGCTCAGCCATTGAGCTATGCCTGCTGGTGGCACTTCAGTAGTTTTGATCTTGATAATAGTGACTACTTATTAAAATAAATACCTCCGTCAAAAGAAGGCATTTCAAGGAAACACACACACACACACACACACACACACACACACACACACACACACAAACACAAACACAAACAAACAGAAATGCAAAATGTCCCAAAATATATTTCGGCAAGAAAACACTGATATAGGCAGAATATTTTGAAACATTATTTTTCTAAAAAATGGAATGTTCATCAATTCTGCCTGCTCCTAGTTAGATTCTGTCTACATTCTCAATATCTTCCACATATTTAACAGCATGCTTAAAATTCTTTTAAAATTATAAATTCTTAAAATTAAAGGAGTAGCTTTTAAAAATTTTTTTCATTAATTCCAGAGAGAAGGGAGAGGGAGAGAGAGATAGAAATATCAATGATGAGAGAGAAGCATTGATCAGCTGCCTCCTGTACACCCCACTTTGGGGATTGAGCCCACATCCCTAAAATGTGCACTGACTGAGAATAAAACCATGACCTCTGGTTCATAGATCAATCAATGCTCAACCACTGAGCCATAACAGCTTGGCTAAAGGAGTAGTTTATAGTGACAAAATGACCATGTATATTGATACAAAATTTTATAAATGGCTAAAAGTATTTTTTTTTTTTGCCTTCATTACTAGCTAGAAAATTGCTTTTGTATTTGTTCCTTTTTGTAATATTATTTAGAATTAGAACCACTATTGGGCTTTTTGTAGGGGTGTCGAACTCAATCAGAGAAGGGGCCAAAATCTAAAATCCAGCCTAAATCGCGGGCCGAATGGTTTACTGAACAGTCATAAACTGTCATTGTGATGGAAACGCAGCGGAGTGCAGTGATGACAGCACAGTGCGGGCCACATTGCAAGGCCTGGCGGGACGGATTTGGCCCGCGGGCCTTGTGTTTGACACATGTGCCCTAAGGGGAGAAAAATTATGCACATTATACACAAATACATTTATATACACAAGAAAGAGTTACATTTAGCCATAACCAGTTTGGCTCAGTGGATAGAGCGTTGGCCTGAAGACTGAAAAGTCCCAAGTTTGATTCCGGTCAAGGGCATGTACTTTGGTTGTGGGCACATCCCCAATAGGAGATGTGCAGAAAGCAGCTGATCAATGTTTCTCTCTCATCGATATTTCTAACTCTCTATCCCTCTCCCTTTCTCTCTGTAAAAAATCAATAAAATATACATATATTTTTTAAAAAGTTATGTTTAATTTATATAAATTGTGTATGTTCTCTGGTAACATACACAAGCAATTGCACCTAAGGTAGTCAGCCTTTATGGAAATCCTATAGAATAAAGAGCTAATATGCTAATGCTAGTTAGATTGAATGGCAGAATGACCTTCCTGAATGACCAGTGGGCAGGGCAGCTGCAGCCACGAGGCAACCAGGGCTGCGATGAGCCCAGCCCCTTGCACAAATTTTGTGCATCAGGCCTCTAGTATTTAAATAAAAAGTAACTTCTCTAGGATTAAGATAGGCCAATACCCTGTCATGTAATCCTTTGTCCAGCAATTCATAAATTTTCATTTTAGAAAACTTCAAGTATTACTCAGCTTTCTAAAAAATTTTTCCCAGTCTTTGTCACAAAAACATTCACTTGACTGATGTTTTAGCATGCTGTAAGATTTAATATTCTGAGAGTTAATATATGTAGGCTTGTACTTGAGGTATGATATTTAAATCCTTTTGAATACATCTTAACAGGAATGTGATTGAAAATGAAAACCTTAAAAGAGGTCAATAATCTTGTGATTAATATTGTAAGAATATAGAAAAGACTACAATGAACAAACTCTCTGAATAGCATGTTTAATTTAAGGTATCCAAATTTGAGAAAGCAAATTAATGTTCAAAAATTCAAAATAATTAAAAGAAAAGGTGACAGTAATTAATGAAGAAGGTTTACAGTAGCTCACTTGATAGAGGATGCTGAGGTAGTGCTCAGAGGTAGAGATGATTTTTTCCTGATATTTAAGTAAAGTGAACAATGAGTAAAAATGTAATTTCTAAAAAAAAATTATACAGTGGGAATAATTAGGGATATTAGGATACATTTTTAAGGGGAAAATTGAAAAGAATCTAAGAAGAAAATAGGATGGTGGTATGCATTTATAACACAACAGCATGTTACAGTAGTTGTCTAATTCACATGTCATCAGATCTTTATGCATATAAATTAGTACAGAGAATATAATTTTCAAGATTAGTGGAGAAAACTAGGCCCAATTTCTCATATTAAGCAATTTGCATTCAGTAAAAATAGAAGTAAAATGTAGATAACTTGTTTACAAAGACTACTTTACTATTTCAAAATCCCTAAAAATTATAGTCTTGGAATAACCTATATGTTAATAATATATGGTGTCCTCTGATGAGACAGAGGATTCTTATCACTTTTAGGAGGACTCTTGTAAATTTCATTCAACTCATTGATGCATCTCCTGAGAGATGCTTCATACTTTATAGAAGATGTTAACAAAGAACATATATAGACTGACTTATCCCAGACACAAAGTAGATGCAGTTAAAATAGAAATGAATACAAATTCTGAAATTTTGATTGGTTTGCTCATTTCTCTGGGTAAATACTCTATTCCTAATACTTAACAAGATAAAGCTTTAAATAAAACATATTAAACTTAATTTTTAGGAAAGATTCCCATTCTGAGAAGAAAAAAAAAAAGTCCTGAAAGTAATTATTATGCTAATAATTATAATTTTCCAAAATTTTTTTTGATTTCTTAAAGTAGATAAATAAGATTGTTTTGGATTAAGATAAAGCTATTTATTATATGCCAAGTGCATGAAATTCATTAACAGGGAGAGTGTCCATCAGCCTGCACCCTCTCCAATCCAAGACCCCTAGGCGGATATCCGACTGATGGTTTAGGACATCCCTGTGGGATTAGACCTAAACCAGCAGTTAGACATCCCTCTTGCAATCTGGGACTGCTGGCTCCTAACTGCTCCCCTGCTTGCCTGCCTGATCACCCCTAACTGCCTTCCCAGGCTGGCCTGATCACTCCTTCCTGCTCCCTCCTGCTGGCCTGATTGCCCCTAACCACCTCTGCCTCAGCCTCCCACCATCATGGCTTTGTCCAGAAGATGTCTGGTCACCCTGGTCTAATTAGCATATTATCTTTTTATTAGTATGGTTTTGCCTAGCTAAACATAATTTCATAATATTAGATCCTATAATAACAGTCAATATTTAAAAATTATGATTTGTGTATTTAGGATGCTGAAATACTTGTTTATGTTATCTATTGCTATGTAATATGTTAATCCAAAACACTATTTTATCATATCCCCTGAATGTGTGGGTCACAAGTTTTGATAGGTCTCAGCACAGCAATTCTTGTACTCCATTGTCAGCGACTGAGGTCACCAGGTGGAATTCTGCTAATGGCCAGTCTGGTCTGGAAGGACTCCCATAGCTTCATTTACCACCTAATATTCTGATAAGCATGTCTGGAGGGCTAAGTTCCACTGGGCCATGTAGTCCCGCTGCCTCTCACATGGGTTTTGCATCATGGACTTCTTACATAGAGTTTAACTTCTTACATGACAGCCCAAGGCTTCAAGAAACCAAGATGGAATTGCCTGTCCTCTTAGAGGCTTTCCAAGAAATGGCATAGCAGAACTTCCAACGTAGTCTCAAGATCTAAGCAGTCAAAGAGCAGCCCAGATTCCAGAAGAGAGAAAGTAGATACCACTGCTCCACAGGAGTGTGGCAAAGACGGTGTGGCCATCTTTAACAGCCACAATGCATTCTTCAGGGAACTATGATATGTACTGAATGAAATTCTAAGCTGGCTGAATTTTTTTTCAGGTCAGTCAAGAAGACTGTAGCTTTAGTTTTAGTCAAATATTTTAATTCAGTCAAATCAGTATAATTATGAGTCATTTTAATAGAATTAGTTAACCAGTTATATTCCTTGACTTCAACTAATGTTTAGCAATGTGAGATTAAAAGAATAACGCAATTTATTTGCTACAAGCGGACACACAATCATGCAATGGAATCAGTGATTATTTATCTTAAATAAACTGTTCAAGTCAACAAGAGTCAATCTGCCTGAACTACATAGCTAAATTGTATAAGTCATTAAAATTATTAATAGATTTACCTATAATAATGGTTTAAGTAAACATAAATTACTAAGAAGAAATTAAGTTGTTTGAAGTAGTATATTAATAACCAATAGTATACTTTATATATTTTATATTTTGCTTAAGTGTGAAGGGATTTTCCGACAATAAAATCCTTTGTTCTTTAATGAAGAGTTCATATCATAGATCATATTCACTAAATTATGAATTAACATTATCTACAATTATGGTCAAAAGAAACACTATGCTGTTTTTTGTTTGTTTGTTTGTTTGTTTGTTTTAATTAGAAAAACAGTTAAGAACAAGTTCAGTTAACACAAAGGTTGGAGTACTTGCGATATGCCCAGGATAGTATTATAGCAATTTATTGAGTGTTGCCCAAAATTCTATATTACCTGGCACTTTCTCACATCTAGAATTCTATAACTTCACTTTATAATGATGGACCCAAGACACTAATTACCTGAAAATAACATATTTGTTTTCAAAGGAAGGTCAATTAATGCACTGTTTTAGCCTTACATTTACATTTTCTAATCACTTTTTGGGAAACTTATAAAGCATACATGATAAATGTGTTCAGAATACACAGATACATTTATGTTTACACCACACACACACACACACACACACACACACACACACCATATTTATTCAGAGGAGTAGACATGACACCAAAACTCATGGCCTGACAGCTTGTAAAATGGCTCTTACTCCCCTTTTTCTCCATTTTTTTATCGTCCATTTTTGTAATCTTGGTCACATAAACACAACACTTAATATTAAGTGTAGGTCATTCTATATTAATCTGAGAAAAGCATCTCTGTTTTTTTATGGAGTGAGCATGCCAAAACTTAATACATAAACTATTGTTTCTGGCTACATAGTTAAGAAGGAAATATTAATTAATCTGAGTGGATAAAATAAAAATAAATCTTAAGCCCTGGGCGGGTGGCTCAACTGTTTGGAGAATCATCTCAGATATCGAAAGGTTGTGGGTTCCATTCCAGGTCAGGGCACATACCTAGGTTGCAGGCTGAATCCCAGGTCGAGACACATATGGGAAGCAAGCGACTGATGTTTCTCACATCAATGTTTCTTTCTCTAAAAATTGATAGAGAACATAGCCTCAGGTAAAGGTTTTTTAATATTGCTCTTAAAAAGCCAAATACTTTAAAAAGTCATATTTATATGTATATATTGAAGTGATTAGTCATTCAACAAACTATTTGCTGGCGTTGGACCAGGTACTGAGGAAACAAAGATGAATAAAACATGGTCCTGTTCTAATGAGTAAAAAATCAGCAGCAAGATAATAAAGGGCATTTCTTTATCCCAAATAGTGAACATAGCTTGTGCAAAGACACAAAGTGAAGAAGGCAAATAATATTTTGGGCAACTACAAATTAATAGATATAGATGAGTGGGTGCAAAGTGGTGCGTATTAGTGAAAAATAAAAACAATATAATGAGAACTAGAGGCCTGGTGCATGAAATTTGTCCATGGGGGATGGTGTCCCTCAGCCCAGCCTGCACCCTCTCTAATCTGGGACCCCTCAAGGGATGCCCAATTGCCCGTTTAGGCCCAATCCTGATAGTAACAGGCAGTTGAACATCCCTCTCACAATCCAGGACTGCTGGCTCTGAACTGCTCATTTGCCTGCCTTCCTGATTACCCCTAACCACTTCTGTCTGACAGCCTCATCACCCCTAACCATTCCCTGACAGCCTGATTGATGCCTAACTGCTCCCCCCACCAGTCTGATTGCCACTAACTGCCCTCTCTTGCAGGCCTGGTCACCCCTAACTGTCCTCCCCTGCAGGCTTGATTGCCCCTAACTGCCCTCCCTTGCTAGCCTGGTCCTTTCCAACTGCCCTTCCCTGCTGGCGATCTTGTGGCAGCCATCTTGTGTCCACATGGGGCAGGATCTTTGACCACATGAGTCAACCATCTTGTGTGTTGGAGTGACAGTCAATTTGCATATTACTCTTTTATTAGACAGGATTCTTTTATATCACACTAAAGTGGTTGCATTTTTTTTTCCATCTGCACATGATGAAAAGCAGTGAGTAAATAAACTAGCAATAGGATCTGGTTCATCATTTAGAAATTTTACTCTGGGAGCAATTTGAGTGGGAGTAAGGAAACTCAGCCTACCTTCCAAATCTATCTGCTGCTTCTCTTTTTGGTAAATAAAGTTTTATTGGAATACAGCCACATCCTTTTTTTTTTTTTTTTTTTTTTTTTTTTTTTTTTTTTTTACTATTTTCAATGGCTGCTTTCCAGCGCAACTACAGAGTTGAGTAGTTCCAACAAAGACTATATGAATGCATAGCCTAAAATATTTACTATCAAGCCCTTTATAGAAAAATTGGCAGACCCCTGATTAAGAGGATTAACCTGGAGGGTTTGTAATTGGAGATTAAAGGCATTAGAAGTGAGAAATAATGGTAGCATCTACTATATAAGCTGCAATGGGAATAAAGAGTGTTTTCAAAATAGAATTTTATTTGTTTGATTTTAAAAAATGAATAAAGAGAAGTCTGAGATGACTCCTAGATTCTTGGCTTATGTCACTGGTTAGTCTGAGGTAAAAATGGAGGGAAATGATGTTTTACACACATTAACCTGGGAGTTCCAAGACATTAAATGTGTAGGAATAAAATGTGTAGGAAGCCGGGACCAGTTGGCTCAGTGGATAGGCCTGCGGACTGAAAGGTCCTTGATTCAATTCCGGACAAGGGCATGTACCTTGGTTGCGGGCACATCCCCAGTAGGGGGTGTGCAAGAGGCAGCTGATTGATGATTCTCTCTCATCAATGTTTCTAACTCTCTAACCCTCTCTCTTCCTCTCTGTGAAAAAATCAATAAAATATATTTTTAAAAATGTGTAGGAAGATGTGTTGAGTAAGTAGAAGGCATAACATAAGAAAAAAATGTATAGGGCGGAGAGAAGCTGTGGAAAGAAGTTGGAGATAATTAAAAAAGTGTTTTGTGTTGTTTTTTTGTTATTGTTGTTGATTTTTAAAAAACAGTGATGTTGTATAAGAGAGATTTATTTTAACTGTGTATTCTTTTATAGACAATGGCTTGATATTTTAAAATTTAACCATATAGCACAATTAACCCGGGTTCTAGGGGAGATTTGAAATAAACTAAATATGACATATAATCTCTTTGACCCCTTTTGAAAGTTGTGCAGATATTTGGTATTAATATTAAACAAGAAAAAACTTAAAAGGAAATAAAGTATACTTAACCATGTTGCCAGTGGAGAGGTTTTATGGAATGTCCACTTAATGGTGGTGTTTGGAAAATGAACTAGCAACTGTATTACATCAGAGCCCCGCAGTGAGTAACTGTTTCCAGAAGACCTAAACTGTGATTGTATCCACGCTGCATAAAAATCCACATGGTAAACAGCCGTGTTCCAATAGGATTCTTTTATGATTGTAAACTCTGAGGCATGCCACTAACTTAACTTCAGTTAAAATTGTTAACAACATGATACTTTATCAGAGAAGCCTGCCATTTAAAAAAGTCCTTAACAAATGAATGTATTATGAACTGCCATTTTATTTATTTTGAACATAATTTTAAAATTATAATTTCATAACTTTAGAAGTTCTGGTTTTAAAACATTTAACGGTTGCCCTGTGTTGCATTGTTAAGTGAACATGTGTGAATCGCACTGTTAATGGCCATTTATGGAAGGAAAGAGCCCTTCGCAGGGAATGTATGAACAAAGTCAATGAAGCAGTCAGATAGTGACAGAATCAAAGTTAACATCTCATCGTCTCTGCCACTAATATATTTTCATGTGAATAAATATAAGACTTTTATAAATGAGAACCTTCACTTAACACATTATAATATCTCTTTCTAATGTGATAGAAACTGCAACTAAGAATAAAAGAGTCTAACTCTATAAAATTCCTTTTTATTGTACTCCAGTTAGTAAATGTAAATACATGATAAAAGTTACTATGGCAGTTGTTTTCTTCTCTTTCTTGATACACATTATAAATAGATCCATGATCATAACTGGTATTTAAAAAACTACAATTATAAAATATATAACTTGAAATTCACTCCTTACAAAATGACCTTTGCTAGCTCTGTTTTGCTAGCACACGATGACCACACCAATTTGAGACCATGTTGTCAGGTAAGTTAACTCTACAGGTAAGTGGGGGGAAATAATTTACATAAAGAAGAGAAAACTGAAAAGAAAAAAATTTTTAGAGACAGGCTTCTCTATATTTATTTTATTTTACGGTTTTCAGAAGTCTTGCATTAAATAGAATCCTCAGTCAGTAGCTTCCACATTTTCCCATTTCTGATGTTAATTATCTTTTGTTTGCCCTTGATAAACCTAAGGTTGGTATGCAGATGATAGGAAGGCTGCAGGATCCTCTGGAAGTGTAAAAAACAATGGCATTGTCTAGTCTGTATCACAACACTTTATAAGCTATGAATGTTATCCACATGAAGAAGAGTGGAAGACTTTTAAAATTAATTCCATGAATATATTACATTATAAGTATTATTACATTTCATTTTATTAAGTGTATCATAGTAATTCCAGCAAATGAGCATGTTCTTTCCAGTACATAATGGTATTAGAACTAAAAGTTATGCATCAATACTTCCAGAGGCATAATGCAGCATTGTATATTAATCACTCTAAACAATATTTTTGAGTTTATATATGGGCAATTATTATCTATTGAACAATAACATTTTATTGGGTAATTAATATTCAGTTTCAAAACTACCTCTTTGATAAAAACTTTGGGTAATTTCATTTTTTTCAAAGAAATAGCCTATATTATAAGGAGCTAATATGTTAGTTAGACCCGGTCGGCAGAACAACCTTCTGGAACTAACTTCCAGGATGATTTTCTGGAATGATCAGCTGGGAGGCGGAGCCTCGAGGCAGCTGGAGCTGTTGCAAGGGCTGAGGTGGAAGCCTGGGTGTGAGGGCCGAGCCCCTTGCAAGATTTCCTGCATCAGGCCTCTAGTAATGATGTCAGTAGTTTAGCTTACTTGTAGTTGATGATACTTATCTTACCATAAAATCATAAAATTATACATAATAGAAAAACAATCACTAAAATATGTTAATCTAGACAGCTAATTATATTATATGAACAGCAATTGAAAATCTTATTACTAAAATTCAACTTGTCCAATTTTATAGCTCAATATTATAATACTAACTCCTGAAAGATATTTGTATTATTATTAAAATATTTGAAATGAAGAGTTACAAATTAAAAAATAGGATTATAATCTGCTTAGATCTATATAATCAATTTTAAAGTATTTTTGCTAGTCTAGGGAAAACTGAAATATTAATTTTCAATAAAAATACTCTATGTGTCACATTTAATATTCTAAACTCATTTAATTATTTTATATTTTGTCTTAATGATTTGAACATGATTATTGCACATTACATTAGAATATTACTTTGATGTCAGGAATGAAAAAAGTATTTTTTTTATATTTCATAAATTGTTTTGTTCTGATGTTAGAATCTTATTTTTGTCAACATTTTAAAAATTTAGTTAAAACTGATTATAGCAGTTTCTAATATCAACAGTACAAACACCATTAATATTTTTAAGTGTGGTGGAATACAGCAGTTGAGTTATCATTAATGTAATAAAGTAAATAAAAGTTACTTTATATTTTTAAACAGCTATAGAGTATGAACTTAATTAATACTATTTGGCAATAATAACTTAATTGAATTTCTGTGAATTAAAATTTGTGAATCTAAATTTAAAAATTAGTAAAAGGAATTTGTTTTTTACATTAGTAATTTTACTGTATTATCATGCATTTAATTTAGCAAGCATAGTATTTGCAGAATAAGAAAAGTAAAATATTATTTATAAAGTAAGGAAAGTCAATTATTATCTATTTATTGATAACATCATTTTATTTATTAAATGAGACTATGATTTACAAAGAACTATTTCAACTATATGTTTAGGTATAAAATCTCTTTACTTAAATAAAAATTTATAAATCATCCTTTTTCTAAACCTGCTTTATTTATAAAATTCTCTAATTCTTCTAGAAAAAGAGAGAAATGTGTAATTTTTTATATCAAGATATATTATCTGAAAACATTGACAAACTTTATATGCATATAAATTGAGTGTCTTTATTACTGTTGAAAGAGTCATACTCCATTCACTCATGCATTTAAGTGAACAACAAATGCCATTTCTAAGTTATTTTTAGAATATTCATCTTTTTCTATTTCTCTCAAAATGATGTATATGCAATTTATATGGCGTATAGCACAGCTTAACTATTTTTTCTTAAGATGTCTCCAATTTTTTGTTTCAGATATATGTCTTAATAATGTCTTTAAAAACAATGTTACCTTTTAACCTTTCTAATTCTGTTCTTAAAGATGAAATTGGCTTTGTTTCTTCTGTTAAAAAAAAAAAGTTTTGACTGATTTGAGAGAGAGAAAAGAGAAACATGGATTTGTTGTTCACTCATTTGTGATTAATTGGTTGATTCATATATGTGCCCTGACTGGGCGCTGAGCCCACAACCTAGGCATATTGGGACAATGATCTACCAACTGAGCAACCCGCCCAAGGATGGATTTGTTTCTTTAACACTGAATCCTTTTATGAAGACCTGATTTCTTTACTAATGAATTGGATAAAATGATATAAGGTTCCTAGATAAGTACTAATAACTGAGTCAAATGCAATAGTAATACTGTTTCATGTAATAAAAAGTAAGCATCTGGTTTGGTCTCTCATATATGCTTCTTTCTTTTGAAAAGCAGTAATTAAGTTATGTAATTAGCATACAAAATATTATGCAGTAGTTTGCAATCTTCAGCTTTAAGCACCCTGAAAAATTTCTGCTAGAAAATCAGACCAGGCATAATTCACTCAAATTACACTGAACACCTCTAAATCAATAGAGATAAATCTAGTTTTGTTGCTTAATCGATTTTCTCCTTTATAGAGATATATTGTCCTGATTGTTTTTAGAATAATCGTTTCACTAAGGATTTTTATGGTGATTAGGAAAAAGTAAACAAGAGAAAACTTAATGCAGCTCCTCGGCATTGCCAGCATTTCAAGTTAATTTCTTGGGGATAGCAACAGAGATTTATATCATTTTGGACAATAATGTTTTCCTGAAAAAAATTTCACTGAGGTCAATTTCCTTTCAGAAATAAGCAATCTCTGTGTTTGTTTTACTTTTATAAAATTTTCAGGTCTTGCCAATATAAATATTCACTAATGCACATTCTTCCAGTTTTTATCACTTTCCTTGATTTCTTGGCATAGATCACACTAAAAACGTCCAGATAATTTTTTTTTGTATTGCAAAAATGTTCAGACTAGACTCAGAGACAAAGGTAGACTCCAGGATTGCATAAAGTTGTGTTACTGAATTATTTGATAACCTAAATGTAATGTATGTGTGCGCCATGCAACTTACAAATTTTACTAAAACATTACATATATTTCATAAATAATTATTCAAATGTAGTACACTTAATACAAATAAAACATATTTAAGTAATTAACCCTTATTTTTAAATAACTGAAAAGAAAAATATTAACTATGCTTTACTGAATGGTTTTAACAAAATAATATGATACATATATTATTTCACTTAACCATATATTTATATAATGTGTTAACATATATATTTATATGTATCTGTTTAGAAAAAATATGTTGGTGAACAATGGGAAATATTTTTATAGGATCTTAAATTAGCAAGTTATGTGCTTATATGCTTTTGTAAATATAATTTCCTAAACAATGACATCATAGAACAGCATTGTTTGGAAATTATGTTAAAATTAAAGCTTAATGTGAAATATTCCTTTGGATCAATAACCATCTCATTGGTATATATTTAAGTTAATTATATTTCAAGTAAAAATATTATTTTTCTATAACAGTGAAAATACAAAGTAAGAAAAAGTTCTAAGTGCTTTAGTCAGAAAGCAAATCCTCTGCTTTCTTCCCACTTGTGTGCTTAAATTGCCAAATAGAAACAAAGCATTTAATTTGCCAAATCATGCATGTATTATAGTGAAATTTATGAATGTTTTTGCTTTTATTAAAAACAACTGTCTTAATATTACAGGATGACTTCTTGTAAAATCAAAAAAGAAATAATACACATGATAAGCAAATTTTTATTAAAGACCCCTATTTTTTTTCCACATAAATTTCAACCCATATTTCACCCTTTTGAGAGGCAATTGTGTGTGTGTGTGTGTGTGTGTGTGTGTGTGTGTGTGTACATACACATACAAAGTTGTTTTATCAGTAAATTTTGGCTTTTCAACAATTCTTTAAGTTAAACTATTGACTCTTCACAGACTTCATCATATGTTTACAAAGTATCTTTAAAATGCTTTAATCCAAAGGAATATACAGGCTAAGCTTAAGTATGTATTAAAACATAAATAATTTCTCTCTTCAGTCAACTAATAACGATGGTAAATAAAACTCAGGAAAGCTCATTGAAATAATAGTTGTGATTTCCAAACAGAAAACATGTTGCAGGTCACAGACAGGAGCAGATGACAATTTTTCGTGCTGGGCGCTGGTGAGGGAGCGGCGTATGGCATTGTTGTAACGTTGAAATTGATGAAATGTACTTCTCTGCTGCATTTGATGCACTTCCTCTGACCTATCCTCAGCAATGTGTGTAGGAGTCTGCAAGGTAATTATTTTCTTGATTTCTCTGTAACGGATATAAATGAAATGAAAACGATCCAGCTTTATTTAGAAAGAAAGCACTTAGCATACTTGGAGGAAACTGGTACCTGTATTTAACAAGTAGTGTGCTCCATTGCTGCTGTACCTGGATAACGGTTACTGCTCACATTATCTTTGGTAAACAGTTTACTTCAGTCTTTCGAAGTTAAAAATAAAATTAATCCTTTAAAACAGCTACAGATTATTTGTGGAAATTTCACATGGGCTACTTTTTTCTCATGGAAATGGGATAAGGCCAGAAGATATACTTTGAGGTCACAGGTCACAAGTCACCTTATACATATTAACCATGCTGCTATATATCAATGCACCAAGATTTCACAGGCTCTGAAACGTTCAACCTTCTGTCATTCTCGTCCCTACTGAGTTTGATTCTGCAGAGGTTTCGCAGAATTATAAACACATATGAAAATAGGCAGACTATATTTTTTGAAGTGATTGTAATGTGCTGTTTCTGTGCTGCCAGAATCCATAATAAAGCAAATGTGATGTTTCAGGGCAATGTGACATCCGCCGTAATCTGATTAACATGGAGGCAGCATAAGACAAAACATGCATTGCGTTGCGTGCTTTATTTAAAGCCATTAAGATCAATGCATTAAGGTACATTTTACTAGTATTGGCAACAAATATGTGCCACCAAGTTTGGAAATCCTGGGGTTTGAAGACACAGGCTTGTCAAAGGAAGGGCTTTTTCCCTTACAAATAAAACAATAACATCCCGAGTAACTAAACGCTGTTTAAAATCAATTGATCATTTTGAACACCCAAAGAAGATGAATGACAGTGAGCAACATTTACCTGACACCCTGGAATATTTCAAAGAGACAAGTTGATATGAGTTTGTATAAATACTAATATTAAGCAGAATTAGCTTTGGAGAAAAAAAATAAAGAAATTGTACTGAGGTGAAAATTGTCACTGTCAGGAGAAATGAAGTTATATCAGAGAACAAGTGACATACAATTTTCTCTAGAGTGTTTTTAATAAAAATAGCTTTTCTTTGAATATTTTGAAGTCAGACATGAGAGGCAATCTGGGCGTTTGTCAGAGTTTGAGAGTGTGAAAAATTGCTGCCTTAAATCATTTAAGCTGAAAAGCAACTTCTTCCTGCTGAGATAATTTCACATTGACTTACCGTGCAAGCCCTTCAGGCATTCCCAGCTCAGAGCAGAAGTTTTCAAGGTAAAAACATAGAGCGAGAACATGGGAGAAGCTGGGACAAGGATCAGCAGCAACTCCGGGCGTCAGGCACAGCTGACTTTGATTAATTAGAGAGCCGCTTGCCCATTTCCACACGTGCTGCCTGATGGGGAGGCAGAGTGGACCGGGGACACAAACTTCCAGTGGCCTCTGTGAGACGATCAGCAGGTTTTGACATCTTCCATCGAGCTTGCAGGATTGCTGCTTAGGAGGACGAAATTGCTAAGGCACACTTTTAATTTATTCATTTTCCTAATGCACAGAAATTACCTGAACTGCGATGGATTTGACTTTCAACAGTGAATAAATCAGTTGCTGCGTTTATGTACAACTCAATGATTTTTTAAATTTCAATTAAAAAAAAACTTTAATATGTTGATAATCCTTTCATTTTTCTCAAATGTTTTAGAGGCAATTAAATGTTTGTAAAAAACCATAGAATACTACTACATATTCAAGTGGTAAATAGAAGTTAATTTTAAAGATAACATTATTAAAGGTCAAAACTGTCTTATATAATTATTATCTGACATTTGGAAAAAAAGATAGACATGCATTTCTAATGCATAGCTTTATTTTATTTTCTCATTTCAGACACAAAATACTTCAAACTAAAGTCTCTTTGTTTCCAGAAAGGCGATTTTGAAAACATTACATTTATGAGTTTTTTTAAATCTTCGTTATTCTGAATTCAGAATAATTGTATTATTTTGTTACATAATGAAAATTCTCTTTCACTTCTCTCTGCCTCTCATTTTGCTTACTTATTACAGAAACCACTTTTTTTTTATTTGTATAGTTTCCAGTGAATTTCATGATTGCTTATTACCTTCTTATGGTTCAGTTCCTAAATACATCTGGCAGGGTAAGTGACAGTTCAGACAGATTTCCATACGGTACTCTTTTCTTCTCCTGCCTTTGGGCTCACTAGAGTTAAAATTCATACTGATGTTGATCAACATTCCCTCCATTTCTGCCTTAGTGATGTAATGGACGGATGCAGGCTTGAGCTCAATCATTTCTTCGGTAGATTCTGAGTAAGTCTTGCTGTGCATCAGCCAGGACACAGAGTTCTTGATGAAATAATAGGATTCTTAGTTATTATCATAATTTTTTATAGAGAAGTTCTCACATCAGACATTGTCCCCTGCCTCTGTCAATCACACATTGCAATTAACTTATTAAATTGCACTTGAATTGGATTGACTACTGAAGAGGGGGAACTAGAAAGTTCTTGAAAACATTAAACATTCTTCTTTTCTACCCTTCAAACAATTCTGAATCAGGCGATGTGTGATCTGGGTTTCCCTTTTAGAGCAAATTAATTTTTCTCTTTTAACTTAAATAGGAGAGATTTTTTAAAAACTCCTTCAGTGAACTGGATAGTTACAGTTCATCGCTCATCTCTCCTATCCCCAAGGGAAGTAGCAATTCACATGACAATTGGGATATGGTTGATGTATTAACTATTAACAGTTTAATTTGATTCATCAAGTATTAATTTAGATGAAAATATATGCAAGATACAGCCTTTGCTGATTTGGCTCAGTGGATAGAGTGTTGGCCTGTGGACCGAAGGGTCCTGGGTTCAATTTTGATCAAGGTCACATACCTAGGTTGCAGACTTGATTCCAGGATACATGCGGGAGGCAACCAATCAATGTGTCTCTCTCACATCAATGTTTCTTTATCTTTCTCTCTCTGCCTCTCTCCTTCCCTTCCAATTTCTCTAAAAATTAGTCGAAAAGTTTCCTTGGATGAGGACTAATAACAATAATAACAACAAATATATTACGAAGATTAATAGGAAACCAATAAGCTTTAGTATTAATATTCTATTTCCAAAATGAGAAGTTAAAATGAATGTACTTCTATCTTGCCTCCAAGCAGTCCAATATTGAGTTACAGAATAAAACAAGATTAAATGACATTTTCCAAAAAGAGGTAAGACTCAAGTTTCACTGTGGGTTCAATAAAGGAAGAAATTAATCAGGAACCTATTGTTAGTAGCACTGATCAAATTCTTCTAATTCATCACACAAGAACCTCTGCTCTATGGCTGGTCTGGATTTGACTGTACAGATTGGGCTGCGTTTGGGGACACCTTCTCATACTTAGACATTAACGATAATGCTTTGTGGATCGTGAATGGGAGGTAGCCTTTAAAGCTATGGACCTAGCTAAGAATAACTTAACCTGAAAGCCTACTGAAAAATTATCATGATGTAAAAGTATGACAAAGGGTAACGCGCCATCAAATCATTTTAGACATGAGTAGTCTTCAGAAACTTTACAAATAATATTCCTTATTTAAAAGTACATGTGTACTATTATAGAAGTCATGATGTTTCCAATTTTACAAAGGAAATAGTGTGATATACTATTTCGCATATATTCCACAGCACAGGGCCTGGGACAGCACCATGCCATTGCTCAGAGAAACTTCAGCATATTCACACCTCCCAGGATCAAACCTGCAGTTTCATGTTAGTTCCAGTCATATTTTGCATCAAATAAATTGCAAAACAAAACATTTTAGAGTGTTTTGCATTTTAGAAATGTGATAAGATATATGTATAATTTATTATTATGACATTTATAAATGGGAGAAAGCATTTACCATATTAAATGAGACAAATAATGATCTTTTCCTTCTAATTGACCTTAATCTTTGAGTTTAAGCTTTATTCTATTTAGGCTATTTATAGAGAAGTCCTATACCTCTCTCAACATGGATTTATCCATACTTTACCTTTATCAGTAATGGTATTTGAATAGTTTAACAAAAAATAAAGTAAAAAGGGTTTTGGAAAAAAATGGTTAAGAAATTGAAGCAAAGAAAAAATAAATATAAGATATCAGTAAAGATGTAAGCTAGATGTGAATGTGGAAATGGATTTCTTCTGACCTCTGCATTTCCTAGGGGTCAGTGATAAATATAGCACTGAGCTTCCCAGAAGCCAGTGCAATGAGAGGAATACGATGAACTCCCGCAACTGCCAACTGCCTGCAGGGGCCTTCCTTCTCCACGCTGCCCCCTGGTGCTCACCACATGTCACAGCAAGCAGTTGAACTCCTGAGTGGCCAATTTGCATATTAGCCTTTTATTATATAGGATGTTCTCTAAGAAAAACTTAGTTTTTCCTAATTATAAAACTAAAATGGACAAAATAAAGTTGGACTTAACTATCACTAGAATCTCTGTAAGAAAAATGATGCTTAGTGTTTGGAAACTTACTATCTGTGTATTTCTTTTGTTGGACTTCCTTCTTGCTTCTCTGATATCTTAATGTAAGGAGCTGACACAAATCATGGACTGTGTGAATGGTACCTCTGGGCATTTGTGGCTGGTATTTATACTCTTATGTGGCTGCTTAAGTGTATCTATAATACTTTTCTCTCCTCCCTGCACATACAGCATTCATAGGGTAAGACTGACTTTACAAATTACATATTTTTGGACATTGAGTAAATTGTCTAATTTCTTTTGCACCTCTGAGGGTTCTTTTGCTTTCTCTCAGACTCTTTTTTAAAATTTTTATTGATTTCAGAGAGGCAGGAAGAGGGATAGAGAGCTAGAAATATCAATGATGAGAAAGAATCATCAATCAGCATACTCCTGCATGCCTTCACCAGAAATCAAACTCCAGCCTACAACCTGGGAGTGAGCCCCTACCAAGAATCAAACCATGACCTCCTGGTTCATAGGTTCAGCACTCAAATACTGAGCCACACCAGCCCAGCCTCTCTCAGACTAATATTTTTAATTCTTTATGGTAGAAACTATTACATATGTACTCTTTTCCTCCCATTGTCCTCTCTCAGCCTACCCCCATCCCAGTCCCAACTTTTGACCTCACTCCCCACCCCCCGACATTGTCTGTTTCTTGGTTATGTTTATATGCATACAAGAGCATACAAGATCTTTGGTTGATTTCTTATCTCCCCGCCCACCCTCATAGCAGCATAATTTATAATAGTTAAGATTTGGAAATGGTCTCAGACTATTTGTTATGCCCAGGGTTCAATTTCCTTTCTATTTTCTCACTGTGTCATTATATTAATCTTCTATTTTTGTCAAGTAGGGAAGCATCAATGATTTCAAATGATCTCCATGCCCAAAGTATTCTATGAAGTAAAGGTTGGCAAGTTAGCTCAGATATATTCTTATTAAGAACATTATTACTGTGATATATGGCCATGATAAAAATCTAGCAATAGCCGGGACCGGTTTGGCTCAATGGATAGAGCGTCGGCTTGGGGACTGAAGGGTCCCGGGTTCGATTCCGGTCAAGGGCATGTACCTTGGTTGTGGGCATATCCCCAGTAGGGGGTGTGCAGGAGGCAGCTGATCGATGACTCTCTCTCATCGATGTTTCTGGCTCTCTATCTCTCTCCCTTCCTTTCTGTACAAAATCAATAAAATATATTTTAAAAAATAAATAAATAAATAAATAAATAAATAATTTTAAAAAAATCTAGCAATAGTGACAAATAATTTTGGAAAATGGAAGAGAAACAAATAAAAATTAGATTGCATGTGATACAAAAAAATCAAAATCCATATTCTAACAAGTCTTAAATCCTATTCATTTATTTTGACAAAATATTACATTTCTGATTAGTTATAAAAGCAAACCTGAATGTTATCCTGGCCTTTGTCCCTGTAACTTAGCAGCCCATGAAATAGTATAGACCCTCCCTTCCATGTATCCTCTCTCTTTAAGACCATCTCTATTTTATTCCACTTCTGAATAAGTTTGATTGATGCCTGATAAACTATCTGTCAAAGAAGACATGCCTCCTAATTGCATTGACCACCAAAGTAAAATATTGTCTGGAGACTTGTGTAGAAACTTATACTGAGTCTTACAAAAAGAAAAAAATATATGACTTTGACTATAATGAAAGTTTAAATAAATAGTTTGTTGTGAGATCATTGATCAGGGAGGAGGATAGGTTTTAATTATTCTTCTGACTGCAGTCTCTCCACTTCTAAATGTTTTTCTTCTAAGCATAGACATAGTAAATCTTTTTTTTTTTAAATATATTTTATTGATTTTGTACAGAGAGGAAGGGAGAGAGATAGAGAGTTAGAAACATCAATGAGAGAGAGTCATTGATCAGTTGCCTCTTGCACACCCCATACTGGGGATATGCCCGCAACCAAGGTACATGTCCTTGACCGGAATCGAACCCGGGTCCCTTCAGTCCCCAAGCCGACGCTCTATCCATTGAGCTAAACCGGTCCCGGCGACATAGTAAATCTTGATCGATGTCACTGATTGGGGAAACCCAGATGTAAGTTTTTCATGGATGCAAATGTCATTACTTTATTATTTTCACTTTTCAGACAGTTTCTTCAGCATAAGTGAAAAGACTATCATGAGCTCATGACTGTAAATACAATACACTCATTTCACCAACTTCATGCTGTTCCTAAGCAGTGTTTTTCCCCACCCCTAAAATTTTACATTATTATAGATTTTCAATTTTCTCTTTGTACCTTACATGTCTCCCTTAGTTTCAAACCTTAAATACTTATTGAGGTTATGCCCTAATACCAGCTTATACACCCCATCTCTCCTTGGCTACAGTCCCCATGTCCTAAGAGAGAGGCTGGTTATGCAAAGGTGTTCCATGACATCTGATACAAGAGCAAGCATGAGGGACTAGATGAAGCAAAGAAACTCAAGGAGCATTTAAGACATTTTGGTTTTAGATAAATCTCACATCCATTTTGCTCCCTTCCATCTCTTCTCTTAAGCCTCTCTACTCTTATACCACGTATCTTATATGTTTTTATTAATCTACATTCAGTTATTCAGAATACTCTGAAAAGCTTGTTTGATGTACAAGAAACATCACAAAAATAAAAAAAATAAAAACATATTTTTAAGGAAGACATTTCTTTTTTTCCTTTAAGCATAGTATCAAACCAGAATTATTTTGTTTTCAGATGAGATGCACCTTAACTCTGAATTTCAGCTGATTTTTATTTATTTTTCAAGATTCTACCATCCAAGCATTGGTGGTAAAACTATCCTAGAACATTATAATTTGTAGAAAATTAAGGGGAACTAAGAGGGCTGATTTTTTTTAATCTAATAATTATTAGAGTTATTACATTTTCAGCTTCTCTAACTTGCATAGATACTGATTGAATCTCATACTGCTACCTACCCATATCCTCTAAATGCTATATACCATGCCCTCAGAGACTGAAGTATAATATGCACAATTGCCTGAACTTTTTCTTACAACTATTATAAACTCTACATAAATACACTGTTGCTGTTTTTTTTATTTTATCATGTAATACCCTCTCTGGCACTCTAAAAGCTTTATCATGTTACAGAGCTTAAGTTGTATTTCTTCTCCCTCTCCTCCCTGATAATTGCAATGCCTGATTTTTTGTGTACCAGAGCTAAAAGACTGACTAGGCCAGCACCCTCTTAGAGTGAGACATGCATGCATTTTGACTATTAGAACTCATTAAAAATATTGTTTCTGGTTTTTCTGAAATTTCTCTTACAGGGAGAGCCATGCACTTTTCCAGCTGTCTTCGTCTTCTCTTCTGGCTGGAATGCTTCTGAATTTGTAAGGCTGAGCCCAGAAAGCAGAAACCACAAGCTGAAGAGGGTAGAAAAAAGAAAAGCTAGATTCTGTGTTTCTGAGTATTTTATGAGGCTGTTTTATCCACTCTGGATTACTTATCTCTAGACTTCATGCAAACAGACAAAATTAAAAATTACCTTGTTTTGACCATTGTTATATTTAGTTACTTGACCTTATAGACAAGCTGAGGCCTAAATTAAAAATTAACCAAGAGAATAACTTAAAAAGAAAAATGTGATAAAAATGTTAGCAAAGTATTATCCGTCAATGGCATTTCCCATAGGTTAAGCAAGTTCTAAGAACTTCAGAAATAATTACTTACTATTTTCATCATAGCTTCTTTAAATTATGTCCTAAATGTATCAGTAAGGAATAGTTTTACTACAGGAGTCAGGTTTCTTCTGTCCTTCAAAAGAAACACCACTTTATGATTGAAATGAGTATAGAGACATCTTAACCTAATAGTCACTCTGAACTTTATTTATTCTAATTTAGTTTACATTTTATTGTATATATTTTCATTCTTAATTATTTTTCACTTGCATTCTTATTAACCTTTTGTCACCCTCTGTGTGGGAAGATTAGAAAATAAATATTTGGATGATGACCTGATGTATCAAATTAAGTGAGGAGACTCCCACTTTCATTTGCAGAGCTTTTTCTAAGGCTAGGACACAGGATATAAAGAAGGGAGGCCTGAAGGACAAAAACTGTCTCTTAAATAGTAGCATCTAATAGAATGTATTTTATAATCTAGTAGAATATATTTTAGAGCAAATGTGTAAAATACACATGGACTAATTACTGAGCATTACTAGTAATTAATTGTAAATTGAATTCATTCTGGTTCAATACAAAATTATCCTCCTCTAATAAAGTTAAAAGACTTCATTATCATGAAGCAACAAATATGGTTGCCCTGCCCCCTACCCACAAGGGATTGGCATGCTAAAGATGCCTCATCACACAACCAGGTCACTGTAGCAGCTAGACACTCCAACATTACATTCAAAGACCCACTTTCCTTTTACCTCCATGGATATAACTGAAATGATTAATATATGATTAACTATCAGAAGTGTTCTTCACAAACCTATCAGTATATGGAATTATATAGACACGAGAGGCCCAGTGCACAAAATTTTCAGGGATTGGGCCTAAACAGGCAGTCAGACATTCCTCTTGCAATCTGGGACTGCTGGCTCCTAATTGCTGGCCTATATGTCTGATCACCATTAATCATTCTGCCTGCCTGCCTCATCACCCCTAACCACTCGCCTGCCTGCCTGATTGCCTCTAACTAACTCCTCTGCCTGCTTGCCTAGTTGCCCCTAACCACTCTGCCTGCTTGCCTGATGCCCCTAACTGCTCCCCTGCCTGCCTGATCACCCCTAACATCCTCTGCCTCAGCCCCTACTGTTGCAGCTTTGTCCAGAAGGATATCTGGAATGACGTCCAAAAGGTCATTCTGCTGTCCACTCTAATTAGCATATTATGCTTTTATTATTATAGATAGGCAAATTTGGGGGTAACAGAGAGATTGCATTCTTTTTTATGGGCTGGGCATAACAGCTCTCATCTAAGCAAGAAAGCACACATGGGGAGAAATAACATAAAGTAAATCTCTGACATGTGTCTCCTCCCTATTTCTCTTTCTCTGCTTGCAACTTCCATTTTTCTTCAGTTTGCCTAGTTCTGTCTGTAGAAGATCTCTCCTGGGAAGGGCAATGTCCTCTGAATCTCTTCCAATTCCAGAGCTGCTTTTGAGCATTGGCTCTTTTGTCATTGCTTCTTAGTTTCAAGCATGGAAAATGGGTTTGGAAATGAAAGTTTGTATGCTAATCTTACCATGTCAAAGTTACACACATCAAAAGGGCAACATAATCCAACAATTCAACAAAATAACTATCACACAGAAACCTTCAGATGAAGATTCACTCAGTACACCCTCAGAGCCTTAACAATTGGAGTGGCATCTGGGCCATCCAACCATGTGTTTGGATCTGTGAGTAGTTAATTTTGAATAAACTGTTTGTACTAAATTAAAAAAAATAAAAACTACATATAAAAAATCTGACTATATTAATATAAATATCTATATATTGATGTACAACCAAAATTAGAATGCATGCACAAAGTCACCATATCTTAATTTTAAAAATTATTGGAAACACTAGAACCAGAAGTGTTTCAGTGTAGGTCAGGTAAACTAGTAAAAAATTGTTATTCATGTCCCTTTTTTCTTTCAGCTGTGGTAGTACTAAACACATATATCTTAATACTGACTCCTGGACACAGTCAGTCTGTGTGTGTGTGTGGGGGGGGGGGGGTCGGGCGGTGGGGGGGCGTTGTAACGGGCATGTGCTGAGGGATGGGATTCATATATAATATTTTAAACAATAAACAATAAAGAATTTTTTTTAAAAAACTGACTTTGGGTAAAACATATATATGTATGTATTTTCCAAAAGTATTATGATTATGAAAAAAAAAAAAAAAAAACTAAGAAAATGTCATAAACCCGTAAAGATTAAGGCCGCATGATAATTAAATGCAATGTGATTCCCTAGATTGGATCCTAGAACAACAAAAAAAATTAGTACTGAAGCTCTGAAATTGGAATCAAATACAGAGTTTACTAATAGTATTCTACTATTACATACCCATAATCAAATTTAACTTTTTAAATTTGATTATGGGTATGTAAGATGTAAACATTGGGGAATCTGGGTGAATAGTACATGTATACAAGTATTATGCTATGTTTGTAACTCTGTTGTAAATAATTTAAAGCAAAAATAAATTTTAAAGGCTATACAAAAACTGCAATAGAACTGCATTTGGAGGATAGAAGAAAAAGTCTAAAAAGCTAAAATCTCTATGACTTTCATGGGAAAAATCATTTTCAAATTGATAAATCAAAAAAATAACATAACTTTGTTTTATTTTGTTGATGGTTCCTTTTGCTATGCAGAAGCTTTTTAATTTGATGTACTTCTATTCGATCATTTATTTTCATTTATTTTTTTATCTTGTTCCAAAATCATAGTTTAGTATCTATTTTTTCTTCTATAGTGTTATTGTTGCAGATTTTATTTTTAAAATGAAATTAATCTATTTTGACTAAATTTTTGTGTAGGTTATCAGAAACCAGTCTAGTTTCATTATTTTTCACATGGCTTTCCAATTTTTCCAACACCATTTATTGAATAAACTATCCTTTCACCATTATATATATTTTTAATCCTTTGACAAAAATTAGTTGCCCATATATATGCCATTTTATTTCTGGCTTCTCAATTCTCTTCCATTGATCTGTGCATCTATTTTTCTGCCAATATCATATTGTTTTGATTACTGTGGCTTTGCAGCATAACTAGAAATCATATGTGGAATACAAAACAGGAAGCAACAAACTAACAATTAGAAAAACACAAGCACACTTCTAGACACAGACAGCAGTGTGGTAATTACCAGAGGGCAAGTGGATGGGGAGGATGAAGATGGTAAAGGGGGTAATATATATGGTGATGAAGGAGACTAGACTTTGGCGAATGAGCACACAATACAATATACAGATGATCTAAACTAATAAAAGAGAAAAATGCTAATTGACTGTGCCTTCGCTATGTCCACAGCCAATCAGAGTAAGTATGTAAATTAACCCAATAAATATGGAGGTTAATTTGCATATACTGAGGGAGGGAGGAGTGAAGACTGAAGAAGCATAGAAGGAAGAGAGAAGGAATAGTGAAAAGCAAAGTGGCTGCTGGAGGGAAAGCACGGGCAGTGGGCACGGAAAGTCAGGGTGTGTAGCAGCTGCAGTGGTTGCAGCAGTGACAGTGGCTGCAGGTGTAGTGGGGCAGGTGGGCGGGGCAAGACGTGCCCCACCCACCCAGCCCTGCCCGCCACAGCGGGAGAGGTGGGGGACAGGAGAGGTGGTGGTGGCAGGAGGGAAGACTTGCAGGAATCTTCCTGCAATAGGTCCCTAGTTTATTATAAAACTAGAGGCCCAGTGCATGAATTCATGCATAGGTCGGGTCCCTTGGTCTGGCCAGCAATCAGTGCCAATCAGGGGGCAGAGGGGACATCCAGTCAGTGGGAGAGACCACAGGAGGTTGGATGGCCAAGTGGAGGGACCATGGGAAGTTTGCTGGCAGGGGAGAAGGATTGTGGGAGGTTGGCCAGCTAGGGAAGGGAATGCAGGAGGTTGGCTAGCCATGGGAGGTTGGCTATAGGAGCACACTGACCAGGGGGCAGCTCCAGTGTTGAGCGTTTGCCCCATGGTGGTCAGTGCACGTCACAGCAACCGGTCAACCAACCAATAGGTCAGTCGTTCATTCATTTGGTCGCTTAGGCTTTTATATATATAGAATTGTAGGCCTGAACTTTATACAATGCTATTATCCAATGTTACACAAATACAATTTAAAAAAGAAAGAGCATAACTAATGCTATAATGACAATCATATTACAATATATAAATATATCAAGTCAACATACTTTATACCATAACCATATACAATCTTATTGTCAAATATATTTAAAATGAACAAATATTAGGGAAAATATGAAGCTAAATCTACTAAATTATTTCATAAGAAAATATATTACTCATAATAAGAATCTGGTTTATGAAAATCAAAATAGTGTAGAATTGTCAGGGAGAAATCTTCTATTTCTTAATCAGAATTTTGTGTTCTATAAATATTTATTAGCTGATTTATGTGTTAGCTTCTGTGTTAGGCACTGTTAAATGAGAATGGTAAAGTTTGTAGCTAGTAAGGTATAGATATTGGAAAAGTAGCCTTTCAAATAAATAACTTTTATAAAGAAAGACTAGTTTTCTTTACTCTCACAAAAATTGATCTAATTGTCTCCTCCACTTATCCTATCTAATAAAGAGGGAATATACTAATTGACTTTCATGCTCTCAAAGATGCTGGCACCCACAGCCACAGATGGCAGTGCCTAGTCCCCTTAGTCTCATTGAAATGGCAGGTGTTTGACACAGCTGGCACCACCCCCAGAAGGGTCCAGCTACTCTGCACACCTGCCTCTGGAGTCCCCCAGTCCTCTCAGCCTAGGGCTGGACTGAGGCATAGACAAGCCTCAAATGTTGACTTCCTAGTTGCCCAAGGCCAACCTGAGGCATAGGCAAGCCTCAGATGGCTGCTGCCCAGCTGCCCAGGGCCACCTGAGCAGTAGCAGCAGCAGAGGTGTAATGGGGGCACTACCTTCCCCTGATCACTAGGTCACCTCCTGTCCCTGTGGGCTTCTGGACTGTGAGAGGGGGCAGGCCAGGCTGAGGGATGCCCCCACTCCAATGTATGAATTTTCATGCGCCAGGCCTCTAGTCTATATATCGATATATAAAAACCCAACTGACTGTTTGACTAGTTGACTATTCGACATGACGCACGCTGACCTCCAAAGGGCAGGTGCTCAATGTAGGAGCTGCCCCCTGGTGGTCAGTGTGCTTCCACAGTAGTAGTGCCACTCAGCTGATTAATGGGCACCAGACACAGAGCTCACCGCTGGCCACCACAGTCCGGAGACCACCGCAGAGTGGCAGCGAGCCTAAGGAGCAGCGGCAGCAGGCGCGGGGCGGGGGGGCTGTGATGAGCAGGCGCAGCAGGAGGAGTGGCAGGAGATGTTGGGCTGCAGGTTTTGGACCTGATCCCCACAGGCCATGCGGAGGGACCCCACAGATGCACCAGGCCGGGCCTCTCGTGTAAATATAAAAGGCAAATTACCTTTAGATTATCTTTCCTGCTTTGGAGGAATGGCTTTGAATAGTATTCTTCAGATGATGAAATGTCTGGGAAGCAAGCACCATTGTCCTGGGGCAAAAAGAAAGTAGCCATGAAGTTGTGCTTGGAGTAGCTTTGGGGCATGACGGTTAGTGGTTCTGCACAAGCCAGGCAGTGTTTGTAGTTGGTCTTCAGAACTAGTCCTGACCACGTATGTCCTGAGGCTGCCTGACTCACATCTTGGGAAACTGTGACTTCAAACCTCAAGACCTAGTAGCCATGAGAGGAACACGGGACCATCATGCCTGCTATGGTAGAAAGCCTTCTCAAGAACACAACATTGTCTGTTAGCAGAGCTGCTGTGACAGAGGCACAGTGCCCTGTGTCTCAAATCTCTCTCTGCAGGCCTCTGAGGCAACAGAATCAGGACTGGGGTATTTCCACTTCTCTACGGTAATTCCAAACCCAACACATGTGAGTTGAAAGTACTTTTACAGTAGCCTCCTGGCCTAGTCATCTGGTACTTTTCTTAACCAAGCTTGTTTATTGGAAATAGAAAATATAAGAATGTGCTTTTTTTCTTTCCCTTTTCTTAGGCATAGTATTTGTCCTATTCACCACAAGACTTCCATTTATTATGGGTTGGGAGCTTTGAGTTAAGGCCTTTCTAGACAGAAATAGTAGAGAAATATAAAGTTCCTGATCTTCATAATGGAATATTTTATTTTTTAAGGTAAGACCACTATATTTAAAACAAAGTTTTATCTAGACATACATATTTTTTTGTAAATAGTGACTTGCATACATTGAATATATTGACGTATAGACTTGAAGTGAAATATTCCACAGAGTTTAGCATAAAGTGGGTCCAGAGCAGAACCAAAGCCTGCCTCTCACTGACATGGAAGAAGGCAGCTAGTAGAATGTGTGTCCTGATCTCCCCTTTCTAGACAGAAGCCAAGATGTATGAGATGGGTTAGATAGACGGAGGGGGCCTTGAAATGGCAATAAGAGCTTGTCCCATGATGGTATTCAGGAATTTAGAAGGAGATGGCTTCATAACATGCATAATGAAAAACTTTGCATCTGAGGGTGGGGTGGGAACCTGGTGGAGGGAAGCAATGGAGGGGAAAAAAAAAGAAGAAAAAAAAAAAAGAAAAACTTTGCATCCATCACGGTTATGAAGGTTCTGAGCTTAGTGTACCTATACTTCTCTTGGCTTCTAAATGGTATGAGGAGAATCACATACTTCTAATCTAGAGTAGAAAGGTTATAAAACTATCTGAGTTGTAAGTGAGTCAATGAATCCATCATGGATGTCACCACTATGATCATGCTAAGAGCTATCAATACAACCAAGACTACAGGAAAGATAGCCTAGGTTAGGTACTAAATGGAGAGTGTGGCCAAGACTTAAGGTGCTGTTCACTACCAGAGAGAGACTAGTTGCTTCCTAGTTAATCAGAGATAGTTTACCAATCAATCACCTACATTAAAACTTCTGTCAGAGCACTTTGTGTGGTTTCTGGTTTTCTTTCCAATCAGGACCAAGTTAATAACAATCATGGAAATAGATTATGTATAATTCTATTTTAGATCAATTTTTTTCTGAAAAGATAAAAGAGACTTAAACTCAAGACCATTGTTACTCAAAATATATTTCTCATATACAGAATACAGGAAGGTGTGTCATCGATAAGATTCAGATGCTTCTTTGCCTTCTAATATGTAAGGTTGTTATCCAACCCCAATATCTGAGTCTGTCTGCCTGTGTGCATTAAGCGAAAGAAAGATGCAAGCAGAAGGCTGCCATGTAGAAATAAATGTACTTTAAAGTTGAATCGGCCGATCCAGAATGTGGGTAGTTAGTGCTCTGAAAGCTTTATCTCCCCAGATTATATGGGGCAAAGTCAGAAGGTACCATGGGTAAGGGCACTCAAGGTCATTTTGGGGAGTTGATAGATCAGAGGTGAGGCAAGGGTAATATGTTATTTCTTCAAGTGTTGAGAACAGCTCTAAGTTCTACTCTGACATCCCTCTTTCTGGCTTCATGGGAAAGTAACCAGGAGGTCTTTCACCTCTGGGGCTGAGGGGGGAAAACATAACTTGGATCAAGGTATTATCTTTAGCCTGCCAGAGGTCCAGTCCTTGTCATTATTAGTCAGGTCTGGGATATTGTCTTCTGCTTCTCAGGAATTAATGATTGTCCAGGGGAAAAGTGTGTGTGTGTGTGTGTGTGTGTGTGTGTGTGTGTGAAATGACTTCTAAAGCTATAGTTAAAAATAAAAACCATGAAGATCCTTGACCTCACACTTTTAAAAATTCAAAAAGATTTAGCCTGTCTGCCATGCCCTCTTGCCCTGTCTGCATATAAAATTATGTCTATATTAGGAAATTCAGCTGCATAGAGATGTTTATCATGTTGGCTCTATATATCCTAACATTTGGGAAAAGAAGTGGTTACTTAGATGTATATCTGGAACAAAAGCATGGTCTAAAAATACAATATGGTATTTCTATCTTAGTCCGGACGAGAGGCACATTTAAGAGTAATTTGAAAATATGCCTCCAAGCAAAATAAAAATTAAAAGATACAAATTTTCTCAATATGAGATAAATGCATCTTCAGGGGAGTGAACCACATCTTCCCAAAGTGTGGCAGCTACTTATTCTATACTCCTTTATGTAATTGGAATGTTAAAATGTTTGTGACAGGTATTTTTTCTTTAGATAATTAAACTGTGTATATATTTCTATAAATCAAAGGCCAACATGCATTTGGTTGACCTGGTGATGATAAAAAATATCAAGTGTTTTTTAAAGGGTGTGTTTGAGATAGAAAGGGGCTACAAAACTGGACAAGACATCAAATAGTTTTACAAGTCCAAGCAAAAAGAACACCTTGTGTGAATGGTAAGTGTTGTGCTGAGGCATTAAGGAATTCAGAGGCTCGAGCCTAACTAAATACAACACCCTGAGAGGTGAGAGTCAGGAAAGCATGCTATTATACCTCTCAGGAAACATTCTGATTCTGGCGTCTAATTCTCATGACAAAGGTGGCAACTAGAATAGAGAATAGCACAGCATGGATCCATCCTCCTGACAAAGACAGCAAGAAGAATGGAAAATAATGCAAAGATACTATCTTCTTGTTCACATATATTGTAATCGTAGTATCTTCCTCTCCTCCAGCAAGGATGTAAGGCATTTAGTCCTGACAAAGTATAGCTGTGATCTAATAATTGCTAGTACTCCATCCAGGCTGTAGAGAGTTTCAGGGTTTGTTTTACAAATAGGAAGGTTCGTTATCTATTATTCATATGTATTTTTCCTTTTCCAGAAAGGATTTGTTTTAAAGAAAATATAATTGGCCCTTACTGATTTGGCTCAGTGGCTAGAGAGTTGGCCTGCTGACT
This sequence comes from Pipistrellus kuhlii, assembly GCF_014108245.1. NCBI lineage: Eukaryota > Metazoa > Chordata > Mammalia > Chiroptera > Vespertilionidae > Pipistrellus > Pipistrellus kuhlii. The sequence goes on from NW_023425405.1 coordinate 2,173,179, forward strand.
CAAGGGTCCCAAGTTCGATTCAGGTCAAGGGCATGTACCTTGGTTGCCTGCACGTACCCAGTGGAGAGTGTGTCGGAGGCTGCTGGTCCATGTTTCTCTCTTGTTGATGTTTCTAGCTCTCTATCCTTCTCCCTTCCTCTCAGTAATGAATTAATAAAATATATATTAAAAAAATAAAATATATTTGTTATACTACAGAATCATATGGGGAATAGAACCCGGACTCTTCAAATTTTGCATTGTAATAATCTTAGATTATTAGCAAATAAAATAATTTATGCTTGACAAAGCCAAGAAAAAATGTACTTTAAGTTACAAAATGTGTAGCAGCAGTTACAGAGCTGTAGTAGTACAGAGCCAAAAACACAGCTTTCTATGAATGCATGTGTGTATACATGCCATTGTGTATGAATGGAGGAGAGTTAAACTAGAGATTGTAATAATATATAATAATTGTATAAAAGTCAGAAAAACAACTCATCGTCACATATCATTAAGATTTATTCCCAGCCCAGCCAGTGTGGCTCAATAGTTGAGCATTGACCCATGCACCAAGAGGTCACTGGTTCAATTTCCAGTAGGACACATGGCCAGTTGCATTTATTGGTTGATTCTTGTGTGTGTTTCCTGATTGGTGTTTGAATTGCAACCTTGGCCTATCAGGGTGATGCTGTAACCAACTGAGCTTCCCAGCCAGGGCCAGCTTGTGACTGTTAATTTCTTATGGATGTAAATTTTCAAACCTTCATTTCAGAATATGTTTTGCCACACCGAGACCTTCAGTTTCTGAAATAACAGTTTGAGGCATTCTAACAGCAATAGAATTAGGCTTGAAACACTTTCAGAATGAGCGTGTAGAAAAAAAATGTCAACAATAATAATGGAGGTGGCATTTTTATGTCTCACTCTGTGGTAGGCATCATCTTAAGTGCTTAATGTGTATTAATTCATCCTTACAATAATTCTATGATGTCAGATTGTTTTTATCATTAAGATCATTTTGTATATAAGGTGACAGACACAGAGAGGCTTAGAATTTGCCCAAGGCAACCCATCTACTAAGGATTGGCACTACCTGTTCTGAGGGCAGCTAGTCCTATGATCTGTCTGAAACATGAAGATGCAATCTCTTATATTGTTGAAAGCATTACTGAGAGAGGAAGAAACCTGAGAGAATCTGGCATTCCAGGGATTTCACTAAAGAAGGCATATAACAAAACCAATTTTCTTATTATTTGAATTATATTTTTTTATTGTACTTGAGTCTGGTTTGGTCTGGAAAGTGTATGTTGCACATATAGAAGGAGGATTGCAAGGAAAACATAGAAAAGATAATGAAGGGGAGGAAACCAATCTAGAAAAACATACATTTTGCCCCACTTCCCATATAATGGATTCTTGGTTAGTTTTTGTTACAAGGGCCCAAATGAGCATATATCACTATTTTCATTGTTACCCTCACTGGATATCATCCTGTGATTCTACATTGAGTGTAATTGCTGGTTCATTTTTGCTAATAAATTTTGAGTTATTGGTTTTCTTCCAACTCAATTAAAAGTGGTTTATTACAAAGGAAAAAAAAGTATGAGTAAAGCAATCCCAAAGATAATGAAACTATTTTAAGAATCTTTATTATATAAATAATACATGTTTACTTATTCATTTGTATTCTTTTAATTGACTTTAAAGAGAGGAAGGAAGAGAGAAAAAGAGAGAGAGAGAGACATAGATGTGAGAAACATTGTTTGGTTGCCTCTCGAATGTGCCCGACCTGGAATTGAATTGGTCACCTTTCAATGTTCAGTACAACATTCCAACCAAGTGAGACATCTGGCCAGGGCATATGCAGATTTTTTTCTATCTGTAGAAATAGTCTGAATATCTGTCATAAAATACTGTCATGATGTAATGATAAAATTATCTTTTCTATATTTCATGTTTTCCAAGCATATATCAACACATTGTATAATTGTAGAATTATACACATGTACCTTTAAGCTGGGACAGATAATTTTGTTGTTGTTGTTAATCTTCACCTGAGGATATTTTTTTTTTCCATTGACTTTTAGAGATAGTGAAAAGGAGGGAGGAGGAGGAAAGAGAAAGATTGATGTAAGAGAGACACATTGGTTGGTTGGCTCCTGCACTTGCCCTAACCTGCAACTAGGTATGTCCCCTTGACCACAAATCAAACCTGCAATCCTTTAATCTGCTGGCTGGTGCTCTAATCACTGAACTACTGGACAGAGTGAGACAGATGAATTAAGATGACATTTTTTTCTTTCAAATTTGCCCAAATTTGTGTGTGAAATTTTTTTTAGCAGTTGCTTAAAAAGAAGTATACAATTTATATGCTTAAAAGGCTTTTTATCCTCTACTGGAGGCCCGGTGCATGAAATTAGTACACTGGGAGGAAGGGGGTCTCTCAGCCCATCCTGCACCCTCTTGTAGTCCAGAACCCCTCAGGGCATGTCAGACATCCCTTATGTAGTCTGGGACCCCTCACTCCTTGCAGCCTGCCTTCAGCAGAGGCAGGAAAGGCTCCCTCCACCACCACTGTGCTCCAAGGTGTGAACCTGGCTTCTGGCTGAGCAACATTTTCCTTGTGGGAGTGCATTGACCACCGGGGGCAGCACCTAAGTTGAGCATCTGTCCCCTGGTAGTCATTGCATGTCATAGCAACCAGTCATTCTACAGGTCATTTCACTGTTTGATCAATTTGCATATTAGAGTTTTTTTTAATAGGATTAGTAATTGATAAAAGATCATAATTTGAGGCCAGCTGACATGGTTTAGAGGCTGAGTGACAATCTATGAACCAGGAAGTCATGGTTCAATTCCTGGCCAGGGCACATGCCCAGGTTGAGGGCTGCCAATCAATGATTCTCTCTCATCATTGATGTTTCTATCTCTCCTTCTCTCTTCCTTTCTGAAATCAATCAAAATATATTTAAAGAGATCATAATTTGACAAAAATGGATACTAAAATGATATAAACATCTTTCAATTCAGTAACATAAAAGGCAAAACAAATATTTAAAAATCATTTTATTATTTATAAACTACATTTTAATTATTTTAACTCACCCTGTATTTATGCACACAGAAACACATTTATATTCATGTACATCCTATTATGTTTTACTTTTGTTTCTAAATACATACTATACTTTTTAAGTTTTCACTTTTAGTTTATGTTGATTGTACTGGATCTCTAGATCCTTAAATATTTCTACACTAGAGGCCTGGTGCATGAAACTCATGCATGGGGGGGGGGGGGAGTCCTTCAGCCCAACTTGCACCCTCTCCAATCTGGGACCCCTCAGGGATTGTACCTAAACTGGCAATTGGATATCCCTCTCAAAATCAGAGATCTCTGGCTACTAACTGCTCACATGTCTGCCTTCCCTAACCACTATCTCCTGCTGGCATTATCCCCCTAACTTCTCTCCTCTGCTGGCTTGAAACCTTTAACTGCCCTCCCCTGCAGGCCAAGTCACCCCTAACTGCCTCTGCCTTGGTCCCCACCACCATGGTTTTGTCTGGAAGGACATCTGATGGTTATTCAGAAAATATCTGGTCTAATTAGCATATTACCCTTTTATTAGTATAGATGCTTTGATATAATTTGTATATGTATTGCAAAGCTTCTTAATTGCTACTATAAAAAAGAAATTACATTTAATTAATAAATTTATATTATATTCTTTAAACTAACCTTCTGCTGACTATAAGTAAAAAATAAGTTCTATGAATAAATTATTTTTCTAAAAAAATATTCTAGAGACAAATTAGCAAAACTCTACCAATATAAAATTATTCTAGAAATTAATTGTACATGATATATTTGAAAAAAACACATTAATTTAAATTGCAAAAGGGCACTTAAATGAGAAAAGTTGAGCATATAATTAAAAAGTACTTTAATATAATATATGTTGCAATAATAAATAGACCCAACATGCAATGGCTCAGTGCAACAGAAACTTTTTACTTGCTTAAATAACATTTCAGTATCTGTCCAGATTGACAAGTGGAGGGATGAGGCAATGGATCTTCCCAAAATTTTCATTCAGGAATTTAGGCTGATGGTGTCCCTGCTATCTGCAACATGTGGCTTTAAATATTGCTGTAGAAGTTTCCAAAAAATTGTACAATTAATGTAAGCAAATCTTCTGGACCTAACCTGAAAGTTACATATGTCACTTGTGCTTAATTCCTTTCGTTAAAACTCTAACATTTGGCCATCCTTCATGTCAAAGGGAACATAAAACATAGTCTAAGTCTATAACCTAATAAGGAATGAAAAATGTATTTTTGTGAACAAGCTAGTCACCTTATTTATGAAGTCCCATATTCATCAACCACATATTGAAAGCATTGTTTTAGATCTTCCAAATTCACATTTACTTATTACTAGAGGCCCTGTACACAAAATTTGTGCATGGGGGGGGGGTGTCCCTCAGCTCAGCCTGCACCCTCTCTAATCTGGGACCCCTTGAGGAATGACCCACTGCCTGTGGTACTGGTGGGATTGGGACTAAACAGGCAGTCAGTCAGACATCCCTCTCACAATTGAGGACTGCTAGCTCCCAAGCACTTGCCAGCCTGCCTGCCTGATTGCCCCTAACTGTTTCTGCCTGTCAGCCAGATCACCCCAACCACTCCCCTGCCAGCCTGATTGACACCTAACTGCTCCCCTGCCAGCCTGATTTCCCCTAACTGCCCTCCCCTACTGGCCTGATCATCCACAACTGTCCTCCCCTGCTGGCCATCTTGCGGTGGCCATCTTGTGTCCACATGGGGGTGGCCATCTTGTGTGTTGCAGTGATGGTCAATTTGCATATTACCTCTTTATTATATAGGATTACTTATCACCATTAGACTCTAATTCAGCAATATCAGGGAATTAAAGTAAATGTAACAAATAATATCCTGCTGACAAACAACTAGTTTACCTTCTTTGTTATTGCCAAGAACACACACAACTCACTGCATGTCTCTTTTAAGAATGGCCCTTTCATGCTTTCACTAGTTTTGACCCCTATTAACCCTCTATGTTCTGGTTGTTACTGTCAGAAGTTGAATGGATCATTAGATCTTTCTGGTGAAAGCTGAGGATTCGCTGTGGAGGGATCAAAATTGGCATAAGAATTATGCTAATCAGCATCATGCCAACAGGGAGACAATTAAGGAAAGAAATGCTTTCCCATTCACCTTTCTAAGCATTCCACTTTGCCAGAAGTTAATTACCGTATTTTTCGGACCATAAGACTCAAGTGGGGGGAAAAAGTCCCTGTGTCTTATGGTCCAAATATAGCCTACACATATACTTTTAAAAAAAAGTTTTTTTACTTGCCCGGCTCTGTGTGGTCTCTGTGTGCTTGCCCGGCTCTAAAATGGTTCTAAATGCTGCTGTTTACTTTACAGGGTTGATTACATGTGTTTATGACTGTGATGTTGGGTTTTAATGCACATAAAATATTTTAGGACACTATTTGTTTCAGAATCTTTTTTTTCATTTCCCTTCTCTAAAAACTGGTGCGTCTTATGGTCCGGAGCGTCTTATGGTCCGAAAAATATGGTAGTCAAAGTGAATGAAGGCATCAAGTCTGATCCTTCTGACTCCTGTTGTACATGTCCAGATGAATCTATTCTGTTTTTCACTGCTACTCACTAAGTCTCCACACTCTCGTTTCTTCATTTTCTTCACTCAGAATAGAAGATTGAATATTTCATGCAAGATGTGAAAGACTCCCAAAGATTCCATGATTAATTTCAGTGAATCTAACACTTCTCTAGTCCACTGAAACAATTCTAGCTTAGAATCTTGCTTTTTTTTTTTTTTTTTAATGACTCAGTGTTAGTTTTTGCCCCATCATGTGAAGAGACTAGGGTAGTGTTTAAATTAATTGGCCTTAATAGACCAATAATTGACATAATAATAAACTATTTTAAATTTTTTGGCCTTAATATCTTCTTTAGAGCCACGAAAACAGCCAAAGATGTCCATTATAGAATCATACTCTTTAGATCATAACTCCATGATTCTTCTAACTTCTGGCTCATTCTTATCTGACTGCCGCTATTGGTACTTCTTTTTGAATTAATGTCTTACTTTCCATCGTGGCTCTGGACTTCATGTTTTAGGTGGATGGTTGTTTTTCTGTTTGTTTTTGTTTTCATCTTAAAACTGTATCATGGGCCTTTGTCCTCAATGACTGCACTCCCACAACTGACCCTTGCTTTCAACCCTCTAGATTGGCTACTCTGAATACTAAGGTAGCTCACTATTTCAGGTAAAATATAAGCTTAAGCTTTCCCTTGCATGTGTTCTTGCTAATGCACAAGGGCCAGTACAGTTTCAGCAGTGTGAGTAAGTAGAGGTGTTAACAGCCCTGATGACTTCAGGAAGAGTTTTCATGACCAGTAAAGGAGCCCTAAGGCAGGCTGCTAAGGCTGGGGAAGAACAAAGAGGGATATTTCCATCAAATCCCAATGTGTGCTTGTGTCAAAAACTTGATGTCTTAACACAGAGGATTCTGCATGCATCTCTCTATTATGCCAAATTTACATTTTCAGCTGGATAAGATCATTACACACCACTAACCCTATCCAAGCCTCTCCTTCTGTAACTATTTAAGGACTATTTTCTAAGAACAATACCAAGCCAATCACAAAAAACCATTGACCAGTGCAATATTTCCTGTTGTAATGGGAATTCTACAGGAGTGAGGTGGTGAGGTAGGAACAGCCATGCACTCTGAAGTTGTAGTTTTTCTGGGCAAGAGGAAATAGAGGGAACAAAACTCAACATAATAAAGGAAGGGGTGGTGTGGGATTGTTGGATGTGGGCAAAGGGGATGGAATGGGCTCATATGCAATAGTGTCAACAATAAAAAACACATTTCCATGCCCCCCTACCAATTGTTAAACAACTAATCTAAATAGTGATGTAATCAATGAGCATAAAGAATAAGAAACACATACATGCACATTTTCATACACTGTCTGCACCTATACATACACAGCACACACACTCATACTCACCAGAAAGCCTATAAAGAGAATCCACATCAGGAACTATGATGAAAAATAAGTTTACTCAAGAGTGAAATGAAAAAGAAACCTTTAAAAGGTTTACTGCAGCAAACAGAAGTGTTTCTGAGATGCACATACTATTAAATGGAGAAACATGAAACACTGACAGAGGAGATAAAATATTAAATAAGACAAAATAGTCTCAAATGAAAAAGATGCTGAATAATTAGTAGGCTAATGTAAAAGAGAGCAGGATGAAAAAGGGGAATTTCTTTAAGAAAACAAAAATTTAAATATCTGAATCTGTATCAACTTTAGCAATAAAAAGAGCAAAATCAACACTACATAAAATTAAGTCAATTAAGAAAATCTGGAGAATATTTGATAAATGTGATCATACTGCATTATAATAGAAAAAATACCATTTTTCTTCTCTATAAAGGCCCATGAAACTTAAATCTTAGGTGTTTTCTGGCTTCATAGTAATATCAACATTTTTATACTTGATATGATATAAAATAGTAAACAAACAGAAATTATCCATTGTGTTTAATTGTTTTCTCCTCTCACTATGATGTTTTGGGATTTACATTAACTATGTGCCTATGCAGAAATTAAGGTTCATAATGTAGAGCAAATACATTTTCTAAAAAAAATATTTGTACTTAAAAAATATCTATCTCAGATCTCCTTAGAAAATTGTTCATCTCTATAGTGGCTAGAGCTCAGGATCAGAAGTTAGCTACTGCCTGCGTTTGTCAAGTTAGCTCTAACACTTACTAATTGTATGATCTTAAGCAAGTTATTTAACCTCATTTTGACTGTGTAAAATTGGAATAATAATCGCACCTACCTCATCTGGTTGATGAGGATAAAATTACTAGAACATATAGAGCGCTGAGAAAAGTTTGGGGCACATATTAAACACTAAATAAATATCAAATATTTTCATTATAATATTATGGGTAAATATACTAATTATATATATTATATAGTATGCAATTATAAGTGTTTTATAATTAGGTTTTTTTATGTGAATTATCCATTATTCATTTGAAATCTTACCATAAACCTGTGAAATATATAGGGCAGGTATTGTAACCGTTTTTGCATTTGAGAAGTCTAAGTCTCACAGAGACTGGGTTACTTGCCTAGAGTTTGAAAATTAGACATTTACCAGATCAAACACGCGGACTCATGAATATTCTAATGTTGCCCCAGGGCCCAGGCACATCATGACCAAAGTCTCTGAGTGAGATGAATTCCCTGGCCAAAGGCAAGAAGATGAAGACCTCTGCTTGTTTTCATTTCTTATTTCTTATTTCAATATAAGTGGGCCTATACTTACAAATGGTGGGGGGGAAAAAACTGGCTGGGGCAGGAGCAAGCTCTGATTTATCGCATTTGCCCACTTCCTATTTCTCTGCTACAATTGCTCACACTAATTTTAAACCACCAATCTGGAGTCAATGGATAGAGAGTTTGGAAGAGATGAGCACAATGGGCTCTCCCTAACATTTATGAGTGGACTCCAGTACACCACCAAACATAAAAAAAGAAAGGGATCACAAATGAAAAATTTTGCCCATGGTTGGTCTCAGTGTTGAAATGCACACTGAGGCCATTTCCCCAGCAATATTCTGTAAGAACTATGTCTAACCAGACCACTTTATTTGTTTTCATGTGAGACTTTAGAGCCATCTCATATTGGAATAACTACACAGATATAAAATATCCAGGCCACATTTCTTTTCTTTCTGGGTTTAGTGTTACCCTGAACCATGCAGAGATGCTCTCCAGTTTCTCTCTTCCAGTGCATATACAGAGGGACACCGTTGTTCTCTGAGATGTTTATTAGATCCTTGTCTAAGTTATTAAGAAAAGCCACATTTATCAGGACTGCTTTGCCCTTACAAAAGCTCAAAGAAGGATACCAAATGCTTCACAGTTTATTTCTATTCAGATCTTCTTCAGACCTTATCAAATTTAGATGTCACACTATTTCAGAGGAAATGTTTTATATTCTTCTACATTCCAGTGCTATAGATCCTTGCCAGCATGAGTGCCCTGACACTGCTGAGAGATCAAAGGAAGGCATTTTCCTCTAGTTCCCTATCATCGCTGTGAACACCCGGTGTATTCAACATAGATTTGTGACCAGGTTTAAGGGGGATTAGAAGAATCCTAATTACTTTCTGTTTTGTCTTATGAAATTATGAAGAGCAATTACCTCAGAAGTGGCAGGTCAAGTGCTCCTAGATCCTTTCAAAACATAAATGTATATTTGAATAATGATGGGCCACTATATTTTATCAATAATAATAATGATATAAGAAGTTTTCATAGGGCATAATACAGTTGCTTGTTGTAACAACGTCCTAAGTACCATTGAACCATTTTGAATAAACTCAAAGAAAATATACAAAAGACTATACTGATTGATACCTTATTGTTATTCTCCTATGTACCAGAGATATATATTTAGTTATGGATCAGACTTACCAGAGTGTAATTGGTTATCTATAAGTCTGATTCTAATGTGAGGGGCCAATACTCCAAATTTACAAAATACAAGATAGACTTGCCTGTTGAACTCTTCAAAAATCACTGATGATTAAAAAAAAATAACAACAAAACAAAGGCATGATCCTGCTCTTCTTTCTCATTTTCATACATTCATCCTCCCCATCATGTACCACAGCTTCAAACCAGTTACTCAGGGATTGCCTTCTAGATTTTTCTGTATTGAGTTTGACAGTGGCGGTTTAATAATAAGCAACCTGCCTGCAGCAGAAATAATATTATCTTTGTACAATATGGTAAGCCTTTGCACTGCTGGTAGAAGGACTGAGGAAAACAGTATTGATTAAAGAACTTTACGTAAATATACTGTAGTGTGGGTACCACAGTAATCATCATACTAAAAATGATGCAGCATCAAAAATTTACTCTGGCATTTTCTATAGCCATAAGGAATGCTACTTAAGAAATCAGAAAGGTATTTTATAAAGTCTGAGTAAATGTATGTCAATTTCCCATCTTCTAACAGTTGCCCCTGAAATAAAGAGTTACATGCAAGTGCTTTAATTGGGAAGAGATCCCTGGAAGGTGAGAATGTCAAATGAGAAGAGAATCATGAAAAGGATGCATTTAGGGATAAGTCACTTCTGTGAGAAACTCCAGATAAATCCCTGGGAATCTTGAAAGACAATGTAAATACACCTCCAATCGAGATAAGTGGAATATGTTGCCTCCTTGCTTCCCTCAGTAGTTGAGGGTGGCTATTTGGGGCTTTTAAGACAAAACATTCTGGGCCTGTCATGTACTCTAGATGAACGTGACCTGAGTAGATAGATAGAGACTGGTTAAGATTGGTTCTTAAGTTAGTAACTATTGATACATAAAATATACCAATATTTACATAAAATCTAGAGGTTAACTGCAGAATTGGCTGAGGGAATATGAATCAGTCATGGCTGTGTCTGCTACAAGTCTAGGTCAAGCATGGTTGATTGAAGTATGGAAGGAATCCAAAAGTACAGACTAAGTGTGCAAAGTTGATGATGGCAGTTAGTGAATAAATCATAAAAGTCCACTCTGCTCTCTCTTTCTCTATTATTGTTCCTCTTCACTCAGGAGATTCCCTGATACACATTTAATTTTAATAACCAAAGCCCATGCATCCCAACCATTTCTATATCCCTTGGACCTTCATTCTGCATTCCCTGTTCATACCACTTAGAAGAAAAGTTAAATAAAATGGAGGTAAGCAATATATCAGAAAAAGAGTTCAGAGTAATGATTAAAAGGATGTTTAATAGCATGAAAAAAGATATAGCATCCATAAAAAAGAACTAATCAGACATGAAGAATGTCATATCTGGGGGGAAAATAATACACTGGAAGGAATAAACAACAGGCTTGAAGAAGCAGAGGATCAAATCAGTGATTTAGAAGAAAAGGAAGAAAGAAATAGCTAATCAGAGAAGCAAATAAGAATAATGCTAAAAAAAAAAAAAAAAAAAAAAAAAAAAAAAAAAAGTGAGGATAGCCTAAACTGGTTTGGCTCAGTGGATAGAGCATTGGCCTGGGGACTCAACAGTCCAGGTTAAGTTCTGGTCAGGGGCATGTTCCTTGGTTGTGGGCACATTCCCAGTAGCGGGTATGTAGGAAGCAGCTGACCAATGTTTCTTTCTTATTGATGTTTCTAGTTCTCTATCCCTCTCTCTTCCTCTCTGTAAAAAGAAATCAATAAAAAATATATTTTAAAAAAATGAGGATAGTTTAATGCACCTTTGGGACAACATGAAACATAAAAATATCCCTGGGATAGGGATATGAGAAGGAGAAGAGAGCAAGGGATCAAGAACCCATTTGAAGAAATAATGTCTGAAAACTTCCTTAATATGGTGAAGGAAAAAGACATACAAGTCCAAGGAGCACAGAGAGTCCCAAACAGGATAAACCCAAAAAGGCACATAATTGTAATTAAAATGTCAAAAATTAAAAAACAAGGAAAGAATCTTAAAAGCTACAAGAGAAAGTCAGGAGGTTACCTACAAGGGAAATTCCATAAGATTGTTACCACCAAGCCAATATTATAAAAAATATTAAAGGGGTTGTTTTAAGAAGTGAAAGAAGAAAAAAAAAAAAAAAGGAACATAGTTAAAAAAATAAAATGCACAATATGTAAATATCAATAGTAGCTGTAATATAAATGGCTTAACTGCTCCAAAGGACATAAAGTAGTTAAATGTATAAGAAAATTAAACCCACATATATCTATCTTCAAGAGACCCTCCTCAGAACAAAAGATAGATACAGACTAATAGATTAATAGTAAAGGGGTGGGGAAAAAAATTTCATGCAACTCGCATGGAAAAAAGAGCAGGGATACCAATATTTATCTACACTAATAAAAGAGAAAGATGCAAATTGACCATACTTTCCTGACACCCATCAGCCAATGAGGAGTGAGTATGCAAATTAAGCCAACAGATATGGCCAGTTAATTTGCATACATAGGCGTCAAGTGGCTGGGGTTGGGATGCAGGGATTCTGCACTGCCCCTGCTGCTCTGGGCCTCTGGGCAGCATGGGAAGGTGGAAAGGCAGCTCTGGGCTGAAAGGTGGCTTCAGGCTTGAACAAAGGTGATGCCAGCAGCCAAGTGAGGGAAGGCTCATTCTTACATGAATTTTTGTGCTTTGGTCCTCTAGTAGCTGATAAAACCTACTTTAGAACCCAAGGTAAAGTAAGTCAAAGAAGGACATTACATAATGATAAAATTATGAATTCAACAAGAGAATATAATTATCATAAACATTTATACACCAATCATAGGAGCACCTAAATATGCAAGGCAAATCTTGATGGACGTAAAGGGAGAGATTGACAATAATATAGTTATAGTATGGGATTTTAACATCACATTTACATCGATGGGAAGATCTTCCAGACAGAAAAGCAATAGGAAGCTGGTGGTCTTAAATGACACTCTGTATCATTTGGATTTAATTGATATCTTCAGAGCATCTACCCCAAGGCAGTTTAATATGCATTCTTTACAATTTCACATGGAACATCCTCTAGGTTAGACCATATGACAGGACACAAGAAAGTCTCAATAAATTTAAAAAGATTGAAATAATGCCATGTGTTTTCTCTGATCATAATGTTATAAAACTTGAAATCAATCATAAGAAGAAAACTGAAAAATGCACAAAGGCATGGATGCTAAATATCATGTTACTAAATAATTAATGGGTTAACAATGAGATCAAAGGTGGGGCCAGATATACCTTAAAATGAATGGAAATGAGAACACAACAACCCAAGATCTGTGGGATACAGGAAAAAAAGTCCTAAGAGAGAAATTCATAGCCATAAATATCTATCTAAAAAAACCAAGAAATTCTAATAAACAATCTAACTATACACTTAGAAGAACTTGAAAAAGAACAAAAGCAAAGCTCATATTGAGTAGAAGGAAGGAAATTATAAATTTCAGAGAAGAAATAGATGAAATAGAATATTAAAAAAAAACAATGTAAAAGATCAAGAAAACTAAGTGGTGGTTCTTTAAAAAGAAAAGCAATTGACAAACCTTTACCCAGAATCATTAAAAAACAAACAGAGAGTACCAATAGCATCAGAGATGAAAAAGGGGAAGTAACAAAAGACACCAAAAGAAATGGAAAGGACTGTAAAATATATTACTAGTATAACCAAATATATGCCAAAAAATAAGACACAAATAGGAGAAATTGAGAAATTTCTAGAAACATAAATCTTTCAAAACTGACTCAGGAAGATTCAGAGAAACTGAATATACATATTACAAATAGTGAAATTTTAACAGTAATCAAAGAACTCCCAACAAAGAAAAGTGTTGGACTAATGGCTTTACAGATGAATTTTACCAAACATTCAAACAACTAACACCTATCCTTCTTCAACTATTTAAAAAATCCAAAAGTCAAAAATACCTCCAATCTCATTTTACAAGGCAAGCATTATTCTACATTTAAAATAAGATTAAAGTACTACAAAGAAATAAAATTATAAGCCAATAGCCCTAAAAAAATATACTGGTATATGTTAAAATCCTCAACAAAATATTAGCAAATCCTCAACAAAACCAGCAATACACTAAAAATATTATGCAAGATGAACAATTGGAATTTATTCCAGGGATACAAGGTTGATAGAACATCCCCCAAATAATGAACATGACACACCATATACAAAAATCGCATGATAAAAACCACAGGATCATATCAATAGAAAAAGCATTTTATAAAACCAAGCACAAATTTATGATAAAAACTCTCAACAAATTTGGAATAAAGGGAACACATGCCAAAGTAATAAAGACCATCTATAACAAATTCACAGCCAACTTTTTACTCAATGGGCAAAAACTACAAGTGTTTCCTTTAAGATCAGGAACAAGATAGAGATGTCCACTTTTACCACTCTTATTCCACAAAGTAGTGAAAGTCCTTCCATACTAATCAGACAAGAAGAACTATTATAAAAGGCATTTAGATTGTAAAGAAGTAAAAATAAGTAAAACTCATTATTTGCAGATGCCATGATATTGTATATAGAGAAACCTGAAACACACACACACACACACACACACACACACACACACACACTACTAGAAATTAGTAGGATACAAAATAAATATCCAGAAATCTGTTGCATTTTTATTTTAAGAAAAGCAGTCCCAATTAGCAATTGCTTGAAAAGAAATGATATGCCTAGAAATAAATATAACCAAGGTTGTAAAAGACTTCTCAGAAAATTATAAAACACAAAAGTAATAAACTGAGGAAGATCCAGATACGTGGAAGTATATATTAATTGATAGGAAGAATTAACATAATTAAAACGTCCATACTAGGCAAAGCAATCTACAGATTCAATGCAATTACTATTAAGATACTAAATGAATATTTCACAGAAGTGGAACAAATGTTTTAAAAAGTTGTATGGAACCACAAAGATCCCAATTAGTAACATTGATGTTGAGAAAGAATAAAGTTGGAAGAATCACCCTACCTTGTATAAAACTACACTATATAACCATAATAATCAAAATAGCATGGTGCTGGCATAAAAACAGTCATATGGTTTAATGAAAAAGAATAGAGATCCCATAAATAAATCCATGTTGATATTTGACAAAAGAGGTAAAAAACATGCAATGGACTAAATTTATGGAAAAATGGGACACATACATGCAAAAAAATGAAACTAGACCACCTTCTTATATCACACACAAGAATAAACTCCAAACGGATTAAAGACTTAAATGTTATCTTCAAACCCATAAAAATTCTAGAAGGAAACATATGAAGTAAAATCTTAAATGTTTCTCCTAGCTATATTTCTTTCTGATATATCTCCTTGGGCAAGGTAAACAGAGAAAACAACAAGTGAAACTAACTCAGTGATCAATAAATCAACAAATAACAATTGTTTGTGGGGATGTGAAGAAAAGAGAACCCCTGTGAACTTTTGGTAAAATGCAGATTGGTACAGACATTGGGGAAAACAGTATGGAATTATCTTAAAAAAAAAATGGAACTGTCTTTTGACCCAATGATTCCACTTCTAGGAATCTAAAGAAACCCAAAACACTCATTCAAAAGAATATCTGTAGACCTCTCTGTTCATTAAAGAGTTATTTACAATAGCCAAGACTTGAAAGCAGCTCAAGTTTCCATCAAAGTGGAAAAAAAGTAGTGGTACCTTTACAAAATGGAATACTACTCTGTTGTAAAAAGCAAGAAGTTTTTACCATTTGCAACAGCATGGATGAACCTGGAGAACATTATGCTAAGTGAAATAGCCAGTCAGAGAAAGACAGGTACTATATGATTTCACTTGTATGTGGAATTTAATGAACTACCAAGCAACATAGAGACAAACTCAAAACTAGAGAGCAGGCAGACAGCTCTGAAGTGTGTGTGTGGGGGAGGAGGGGGCAGGAGGAAGGGGGTGAGTCTTGGTGGGGAGGAGCACTTGGTGTGATTGAACAAAAAAGAAAAGGGAAAAAAAGTTGAACTCACTATCATGGCATGGCCAAGGATACCAGTGTGATGTTGTGGGTGTGAGGGTGATGGAGGGAGGTGGAAAAGGGCATAGAAGGGATAAATGTTGTTGGAAAAGTAAACTAGAATAAAAATTAAATTATAAAAAAACAGGAATATAGAAGCATGGAACAGATTTTGGAATCTTAGAGGGAAAGGGGATGAGTGAGTGGGTGGGTGGGTGAGAAGAGATCAATCAAAGAACTTGTATACACACACATATTCTATGGAAATATAACTCCTGGACTTTGAGAGGGCGCAGGCAAGACTGAGGGACCTCTCCAAGTGCACGAATGTCATGCACCAGTCCTCTAGTACTTTTATAATATTGTTTCTAACGAGTGCAAGTCAAAACCTCATTTTTATTTTGATCTGCATTTCTCTGTGTTTTTGTATATTATTTAAAGTGTCCATTGAGGTTCCCCCTAATCTCCATCACACCTGCATTTTATTTTATGGAAATATTTTTCTTAGCAACTCATTCCTTACAGTTATTGTTTCATGTTTATCTTAACTAATGTGCCTTTTGTTTCTTTAATTTATTTTATATTCAGTTATATAAATTATCCCATAATTTCAGTATTAGCATTTCTTAATATGTAACTTATTGTTTCTCCTACCTCTTTTTCTTTTATCATGACTGTCTTCCTTAGGTGCTCGATGACCTTCATTTGTAAATGTTTTATTTGATCTGTGTCTGTCCCATTGGCCTAAATTAGGAAAACTTTCCTCTAAAAAGCATTTTCTTTAATGTGTGACTGGGAGGGATCCCAACCTAAAATAATTTCAATCCTCTTTTTGATTTTGCAAGGGGATCCCAGTTCTAATGTCTGTGAAACAGGAATTTTAGGGGTCAGATAGGACAGGTTTAGGAAATTTTAGAAATGTTGGTAATTAGGGGTACCATGGAGGAAGCACAGGGCTGCAGAGCAGCAGAAGGTATATTTCCATAGAATAGGGGAGCCAAAAAAGCTGCAACAGGTACATTTCCATAGAATGAGGGAGCTGGGAACAGCAAAATGTCTATATTTACAAAATAAAGGAAATAGGAAAACAATAAGAAGGGGGCAGGTGGCAGGAGGAAGGGGGAAAACCTCACATGAGACATGTGAGGTTCAACCTTTGAACCCAGGAGTTACTATAGTAACCAGTATAATGGAATAGTGACCAATCAGAGGGGATATCAAGCCTTTATAAGCCATAGGGAAAGATAACTCAGTGGACCCCTTCCCCCCTCCCCCCCCCCCCCGCCACATGGGAGTCCATTCTGTGGGACCCTTTTCCCCTCCCTGTGTGGGAGTCTGCACTTGTTCTTTAATAAATCTCCACCTTTGCTATACCACCTTCTGTCTGTAGATCCATTCTTTGATTCCAGCAGGCAAAGAATCTGGGTTCCAGTCCAAAAATTCACTTTCATCTGCACCTTACCTGAGGAGCCTCAGGGTCATGGTAGCAATGCTGCTATTGGCATCTTCATTTCTCATCTTTTTGGTCCCAACTCCACTGCATGGATAGGATCCAGTTCACTGTTAATGTGTATCTATGTGTCAAGGGCATAGTAGGGAGGTCCTGAAGACATTCCTACAGCTTAGGAAACCATCAAAGAATGCCTTATTATAATATAGCTGCTGTATAGAAGGTCCACTGAAATATGAACTAACCAGGATGCTTGCAGTAGAAGCATAGAAACATTTTTAGTAGTAACATGCATTAACATTTGAGGACACTAGTTCTTCAAGGCCACACAGCTTGGAAACTAATAAAAATGCCCAAAATGCTAGATTACTTTTTAGAGGACTTAGTTTCTAATAATTTTACCACTCCTCCATTATAATTTCATGTGTTACTCTATATGAATTTCTCTATTAAATACATATTTGTGCATATATTTTATCTCTTAAACTCAATATTCTCTCCTATCAATCATTTTGTCTTGAGTGAATAGCAACTAAAAAAGTACAGTTTTAAATTTAAAATCTATACAATTTCCTCTGATGATTAAGAATAAAGCGACCAAAAATTGGTAGTTGAAGAGACAAGACAAAGTTTCTAATAGCATGAATAATCCATAAAATAGACAGTTTCTAGCATTTTAGATGAATATGAGACATCATTATCCATTTAAGATTTTTAAATGACTGTAAAAATGGCTCTTTGCTCTTTTACTATGTGAGCCTTCCTCAATTCATACATGATGAAATTAAAAAAACACATAGAAATATTTCATATGTTCACTATATAATTGACACCGAGTTATGAATAAGCCAGAAATATGCACTGTCAAAATCTCTAAGAGAATTTATGAATTTCCTCTTTTAATTCATTTTAATGCTTTATTTGTAAGAGGCATCATCTTTATTAAAAAATTGGAATTTTTAATGGAATTAGTACTTTTGATTTTTATCAAATGAATCAGTGTTATTTTTATACAATATTATCTTTGATAATATCATGATTTATTAACATAACTAATTAAAAGCAAAAGTAAAATTATGCATTTTATTTTTTCATAATATATCTTTAGGCACATAAATAATATTAAGCTATATCTATGTTCCAATTTTAACATACAAAAATTTTCCATAATTTTTTAAATTATTTTTTATTTTACTTTTAAAAAAATATATTATATTGACTTTTTACAGAGAGGAAGGAAGAGGGATAGAAAAGTAGAAACATAGATAAGAGATAAATGTTGATCAGCTGCCTCCTGTACACCCCCTACTGGGGATATGCCTGCAGCCAAGGTACATGCCCTTGACCAGAATGGAGCCTAAGACCCTTCAGTCTGCAGGCCAATGCTCTATCCACTGAGCAAAACCACCTAGGGTTCATTAATTTTTATGGCACTTAATTTTTTTTATATCTAGTATTTCTCTATAATAACATATACAGTATTTTTTCTCATTTTAAATAACTATACAGATGTACCGTCACTATAGACAGATACATATTTCAAATTTTACTTACTAAAATCATGTTAAAGTAAACATTGTAATATAGGTACTTGCACACTTGGGTAAACTATCTGTAGGACAAATCCTTAAAAGTAAAATGTTGAATTAAAATTAAATTAATATGTTCTTAAAGAAATTGCACAGATTATATTTCTTCAAAGCAGTTGGTAATATTATTTTCTTCCTTTATCCTTTCAACACTGATTATTATCAAATATAATATTTTCATTCTTGCAGCAGTGACATGTGATTTTTACATTTATACTAGGAGCCCAGTGCATGAAATTCATGCACAGGGCAGGGTGGGGGGAGTCCCTCAGCTCAGCCTGCACCCTCCCCAATCAGAGACCTCTAGTGGGGATGTCTGACCGCCGGTTTAGGCCCAATTCCACACAGTTGGACATCCCTTTAACAATCTGGGACCACTGGATCCTAACTGCTCCCCTGCCTGCCTGCTTGATTGCTCCTAACCCCTCTGCCTGCCTGCCTGATTGCCCCTAACCTCTCTGCCTGCCTATCTGATTGCCCCTAACTGCCCTCCTCTGTTGGCCTGATCACCCCTAATTGCCCTCCTCTGCAGGCCTAATCTTGCCCACAACTGCCCTCCCCCTGCCAAGATGATCTCACCCCCAACTGCTCTCTTCTGCCCATCTGACCTCACCCCCTGCTGACCTGATCTCACCCCCAACTGCCTCTGCCTCAGCCACCATCACGATGGCTTTGTCCAAAGGAAGTTAGAAGTCCAGAAGAGAGCTGGTCAACCCGTTCTAATTAGCATATTATCCTTTTATTAGTACAGATAGATAATATATGATAGTATTGCTTAAAAGGGGGGAGGAAGCCTTTTTCAGCAGAAGGAGATGCTCTTGGCAGACAAAAATACATAATCCCTATATCTGGACTGATAGCCAGCCATAGGCACTATACTGCCAGACTGAACATTAAAAAATTAAACTTCTTTTTTGGACCATAAGCAAACATGTGTCGCCTTTAAAAACCCCTCCTCAGCCCCACCTTAAGTTCTGTCTTCACAGTTCACCCAGATTAGATTCTGATTGGTCAGTTTCTATGCCAGTCAGCATCAAAAGCTCTGCCTCCTAGGCAGCCATTGGCTCCTCGCAGTTCACCCAGATTTGGTTCTGATTGGTCAGTTTCTATGCCAGTCAGCATCTCCAGGCCTATCTCCAGGACTGATCACAGAGGTAGGGCTGATCAGCAGCTGCCCCAGGCTACTGGCGAGTGGGCTGAACTGCTGACCTCTCAGAGAGAGAGAGAGGCTCAACTGCTGGCGAGGCCCAGAGAGAGAGAGAGATAAGGGCTGACCCTTGGCATTGTAACAAAAGACATACAATCTGGCATTCTTCAACTACACAGAAGGCTCCTGGAAGATAGTGACTGGGTCTTATTCATCATCTCTCTGTGCAGGCTGGAATCCTGGCACCTAGCTTGCACTCAATCACTATTTGAATGCTTGAATTAATAAATGAACATGTAAAATAATAATTTAAACAAATTACATTGTGTTACAAAAAACAAATTATTGACACAGTGGCTTTTATATTGAGAACAAGAAAATTATTCATTTTCAGAACACACTGCAACATATTTTCATTATCTCCACTTATCTAGTAAATCAATAATAGGTGCTTCCACATCAATAAGATTACACCAGACCCTACTCAAAATTCCTAATAGGATTTTGCTGTTGCAGTTTAATTTACCCTATTTGGAGTTTATTCTGATAGATTTTTCAAAATGGGAAGAACATAAATCAGGACACTAGGTACCTGTGTATCCAACCAACAGTGACATGTGCTCAATCCCATTTCTTTAAAAAAATTTTAAAAAATCTTTATTGTTAAAAAATTGCAGATGTCTCCATTTCCCCCCATGGATTCCATTTCAATCCAGACTCTTCTTCCTTGTGTCCTGGTTCTTAGGCTATAATGGCAAAACTATTTTCTATTCCACTTCCATGAATTGACTTACTGTTACCACCAAGATTGTATGAAAGGAAAGGAGGAACATAGGAAATCCACAAAGTTCCAAATCCAGCTTCCTTCCCAGTGGTTTTAATTTGTTAATAGACAAGCTTTGACATCTTCTAATCTAAATTGATATATGAGATGGCTGTATTCCTACTATCATACTTGTATGTTTTTTGGTTTTTTTTTATGATTATGGAACCCAAGAGGGTGAGGGTCAATTATTATGTAGAAACACCAACATTATATATACTTTTGTTCTTTTCTCCAGTTCCATTATTATTATTTGTTTTTAAAATATGTTGTTATTGATTATTAGAGAGAAAGGAAGGGAGAGAGAGATAGAATTGTTGGTGATGAGAGAGAAACATTAATCAGTTACCTCTTGCATGTCCCCTATGGAGGTGGAGCCCACAAACCAGGCCTATACCCTGACTGAAATCGAACTAGTAATCTCCTGGTGCATTGGTCCACATTAAACCACTGAGCCACACCTGCTGGGCTATAGTTTCATGCCCCTGCAACTTGGCAGGAGCCTGAACCTTCACCCCTTCTGAAGGAGGTCTCCTGCCCCATAGCTGATTTGCTCAAATCGGGAACCCAGGTAACAGACGAAGACTTGGCTGACAGAAGCTGCCTTCTCACTGCAACAAGACTTGTTTGAGATGTCTTGTACCCATGGTGTGGGCAAGTGGGTTTTTTTATATCCAAATCCACCCTAGTACCTTGAATGCTCAGGGCCTACTCAGGAAGACAAATAATCCTTTCCACTAATACACACAGGGTAAAATAAGATTGTTGATAGAGTGTCGAGTTTGACAGTTGAATAGTAGTCTATTTCTCAGAGATAATTAAATTGGCTAATTAAAATAAGGGAATATTCTAGAAAAATTGATTGTACTATACAAAAAGCTGTTCCTAAAATGTTAGCAAAAATTCTTATTGGCAATTCATCTCATGGTAAAATTGCATAACATTTAATGAACCTAAAGCAGTCATATTTTAGAGCAAATAATTAAAATGTAATAGCTATCAAGACTACATTATAAAATTTCCAAAAGTCTCCTAATATTTAAATTTAAAAAAGGGGGTGATAGTGGAAAATATCATGTAAGGAAAAATATTAATATCCTGCAAGTAAATTATATCTAGAAAATTTGTACTTTAGAAAATTAACTTTCATTTGAAATGCTAACAACAAGATACCCATGAAAAACATACATGGTATCAAAACAAGCCAAAGGAAAATCATTTGGGAAAAAAATAAATAAATAAAAAGGGATCCCAAGTCAAATTTATAGAAAATATCCCTTTATTAACTTTTGGTGGAGAATATGTTTGTATATTTTCAGAAAACAACTCTGAGACCATGTGGATTCCTGCAACAGAGAAGAATTGACAAGATTGCCCCAGCCATGAAGACAGAAGAGAATCAGTCCAGAGATGGAAGATGCTGACAACACCTTGCCATACCAGCAGACAGGAGCTGTGTGTCGCTGAAGGATGCCCAGGATCAAACCAGAGACAGTTGGACCTGCATCGACGCCATTTGTCAACCAATCAGATCTGAAATACCATGGCTGACATGCACACATAAGGAACTGTTTGACTTTGAAATTGGGACTCAAAAGAACTGTTGGCCCAGAAAGGAACTCACTACAGACTGATTCATTTGCCTCTCAGCATAACCATTATGGCTTGTCTCAGTTTCGGTTCTTATAAGGGAATTCCTTGTATCACATGATCTAATGCAGCATTTTTCAACCACTGTTCCGCGGCACACTAGTGTGCCGCGAGATGTTGCCTGGTGTGCCGTAGGTGCAGACAAGACAAGAATTTTATAATTTTTCACTATTTTGTTTACTTAATATTTCATAATAAAGTAATCATAAAATACTTTCTTTGTGTTTATTTGATTCCTATTCAAGAGAATTACTTTATATATAGTCAATATAGGCACAGAGTTAAATTTTTTTAACATTTTCTAATGGTGGTGTGCCTTGTGATTTTTTTCATGAAACAAGTGTGCCTTTGCCCAAAAAAGGTTGAAAAACACTGATCTAATGCATCTAGGGGAAATAATGAACAAAATAAACTGATGAACAGAAACAGACCTGGAGACCAAGAAGCAGCAATCAGACTGCTGGACCTCAGATGGAGAGTAGGGAGGTTCAGGGTGAGAAAGAAAAGAGCCACATGCTAACCTCACAAGCTCAGGGAAGGCCTGCCTGGCAGTCTTGTAAACTCAGCGACCTAAAATAATCACAAAAGATGGTTTGAAAGTTAAATATCTAACAGGTTATAGTAGGTAGTCAAGTCCCAGATATTTCACCTGACAAAGACCAATTTACATCCTCTTTACTGAGCCCATTTGCCTTCCTGCATCTAAGATAACATATCTGTGAGATGTCTTGGTAACTTGTAACTTCCTTTTGACCCCGGACTCCTCAGGGCACAACTAATGGCCTCAAGACATTCCCTCATTTTTATTGTTATCAAGTTAATTGTCAAGTGTTAATTACATTAGAGTATCCTGTATCCATCTCTGTAAAAGAAGCTCAGGTCCATCATTTCACCTTTTACCCTGTCCCAGAGGTTTCCCCACTTCGCTCTGTCCCACCTCCCTAATCTATCACCAATGAATTTCATGTAACTCACCTATGTCCCTTTCCTTTGACTGCAATGTATAAATATAGAAATGTAACCCACCATTCTCCGGAGCATTATCTCAATCCGTTGAGGTTCCTCTTCCCGCATCTGTCCGCAGTTTGGCTCAAATAAACTCACAAAAATTCTTTACAGGTTTCAATGTTTTTTTTTTTCGTTAATAAAGGCAAAGGGGAGAGATCAACCAAAGGACTTGAATGCATGTAAATAAGCTTAACCAGTGGTCATGGAAAACAGGTGGCGGGCAAACGTGGAGAGGGGTTGGAATGGGAATGGAGGGGATGAGGATAATTATGTGACACCATAATCATTAAAGTTTAGTTGCAAAAATCTCTTGATTTAAATGTCTCTAGGGGGAAAAAAAAACACACAAAAACACATTAGTGCCTTTTTCCTTTTAATTTTTATCCTGTCCTGATCATAGTCTTTAAAGTACCATCATAGAGACATTAATTTTGTAGCAGGAAGAAAATTTAGAAAATGACTAATCAACCTTTTTCCAGGTGATAGATCCAAAACCTGATTGTAACTGATTTAGATCGCAACACAGTAGCAAAGCATTCAGCTCCCTGTCCACTGTATACACTTTCTTTCAAAATTAATACAAAAACATATAGTATTTGCGTATTTTTACTTTTATGCTTTTATACCTGGATGGACTCTCCTTATAGAGTCAAACCAGGCTTTGTTATGAAACACACACACACACACACACACACACACACACACACACACAAAAAACACTCCAGAAAAGCTGAGAGACCTTGAATTGCAATTCTATTCCTTAAAACACATATGAGAGGTAAGGGGAGGGGTGTCATATACTCATGTTTAATTCTGAAGCAGGAATTGTGGGGGACATAGACAGGCTTAGGGATTTCTTAGAATTGGGGTCCATGGAAAAGCATGGGCTGCAGACTGGAAGAAGGTACATTTCCACAACACAAGGAAGCCAGGTGCAGTTTCTTTCTCACAAGACAGGGGAACTGGAGGTGGCCAAGAAAGGTCTATATTTACAAAATAAGAAGAAGGAAGCCTTTCATTCACATGGAAAAGAAAAAAGTCCAGAGCAGTGGTCGGCAAACTCATTAGTCCACAGAGCCAAATATCAACAGCACAACGATTGAAATTTCTTTTGAGAGCCAATTTTTTTAAACTTAAACTTCTTTTAACGCCACTTCTTCAAAATAGACTCGCCTAGGCTGTGGTATTTTGTGGAAGAGCCACACTCAAGGGGCCAAAGAGCCTCATGTGGTTCGCAAGCCACAGTTTGCTGACCACTGGCCCAGAAGCATGGAGGGACTCTGAGGGAGGAGGGCCTCAGGAATTACTATACTAACCGATTTGAAGGGGAATATTGACCAATCAGATGGGATATAGGGACACAGGAACTGCAGCCTTTATAAGCCAGGGACAGGAACTCAGTGGCACTTTTTCCCCCCTGTCTGCTTAGGAGTCCATTCTGTGGGACTCTTCCCCCTCCCCATGTGAGAGTCTGTACTTATTCCTCAATAAACCTCCACCTTTGCTATACCACTTTCTGTCAGTGGACTCATTCTTAGATTCCGGGGACAAGGAATCTGGGTTCCAATCCAAAAATTCTGTATTAATTTCAGATAAATAAGATAAATTTTCATTGTTTTTGCTACATGTATTCGAAGAACTCCTAAGCAATAAAAGAGAGTACTTGGAATATAGATACATTCCAAAGCCATCATTTCTGCCTAAGCTGATATTAATTGTTGATCTAAAGCATCTTATAAATAAAGAATTATAGAAGATCAAAGTTAGCATAACTGCCTGCAAAAGGACACAAGTACAAACCACATCCTTAAACATAAGAAGGAACTTAGGGTACTGCATCCCCACACACACCCTCTTGCCCAGCCTCTCGGTGACAGCCTTCAAGTACACTTGCTGATCCACAAAATACATGATGGGCATTATTATGACCCTCTGTCTGCTGAGTTATTTAATAGCCACCTGAAAACTCTCAAGTAAGACTAATTATGTGTATATTTAACTGAAACTGGCAAACCAGAGTCCAGATTCAAACAATTTAAAAAACTCTAAACTTTGCAATGGAATAAAGTGGGGAAATCTATGTCATCATTTTAAGCTCTCCCTTCTTTTCTCCAATTTGAAAATTGTATCAACATTCAGTAACAAACTCTGAACCATAGCTAGGCAACAACAATATATATATATTCCATAGCTAGGCAACAACAATACATATATATATATATATATATATATATATATATATATATATATATGTAAGGGGTTTATGCTTGAAAGTATTATCTCCATTTTACTTAAACCTAATATGTTGTGGAATTATTCACAGAAATAGGGAGTTCCTCCTCAGACTAAAATCTCTGGAATTTTACTTTTAAATATATTAATATCTTAGTAATAAGAAATTAACCACATTTATTTTCTTTCTTCTAAAACCTGGTTTCAAAAAAAAAAAAAGAACTAGAGCTGTCTAGAACTAATTGTTTAAACTTTTGGTCAAAGTTAAATTATTGGCTACTTCACAATTTGAAAAGCTGCAACCAATTCAAACCATTAAAATCATCTCTGGAGACAAATTGCAAGCCAAGTTTTGGGTGGAAAGGATCCAAAGTCCCTGATATATTAAATTTAATAGCTCACTCTCTTACCTTTAAAATTCTAAATTACGACATCATGACCCTGATGCAATATATTTTTTAAGGGAGTGCTGTGGTATAGTACAACTTGCAATTATTTCTCTCCCAGGCAAAAAGGCCAATCATTCAGAAGGAGTAAAGTTTTAAGAAAGTTATAAAGTCAATTTCCTAAGAAACATATGCCACTTACATCACCAAGTTCTACCGTGCAGTTGTGTCCTATCAACTTTTGGGATGCCTGCCTAATATAATATTAGTCTTTCAAAATTGTTTCTAGCTCTTTGAGATGCAAGTGTGGAAGTCATTTTTCAAGGGCAAATAAATAAATAACTCCTGAAATGACAAATGATCACAGTGAAAATGATATTTTAAAATAATCTTCAATTTCATCAAGTATTTGATCATCTAGGTTTAAATATCGTTGATCTGAAGTTTCTGCTCTAGCAGCTTATAGAACTGTTTTCACTGCCAATTTAAACTTAATTTTTTGGAATATGTAATTTAAGCCAGAAATGTAAAACAATATTTGGATTTTGTTTTAGAGTTGGAAATAGATCGGAGTGGCTAAGTGGTAAATAAATTAAAAATTCTGTTCCTACTGAATCACATCTAGAAGACCTACTTCAGTCCTAGCATCTTTCCATAAACCATTGAAAGACAAATATGAAAAAAAAAATGGTATGGGAACCAAATAAATGCATTTTCTAACCAAGAATTTTAAAAAAGAAATCCAGCCCCCCATCCCTTTTATCATTATCACCATTATCCTCCAGAAGACATTACTCTTCGGATTACAGTTTACAATTCCATATATACTGAAAAGAACATACTATACCATAATATGTTATAATTTCTTTAATGTATCTTTTTGCCTTTTCCCTACAGGAAGATCATTCCCTCTGTTTATACTATTGATATATTATGACTTGAGAGGTCTGAGAACGAGCACATTCACTAGTGAAAAACCTTTTTAGAATTGGTCTTTGAGTAAAACATGGTTAGAGAAGGCAGATGACTAGTATACTATACACCTAGTGATTTCTGAGGGTTCAGAAGGATAACTATATAGATTTTCAAATGAAACGAAACAATCTGTCAACATACTTAAGATATAGTCTTGCTTATGGCAGCACACAAAGTCTTTATCTTCTCCGAGTGCCAGAGTTACTATCAAACTTTCTGCCCCCAAAATACGATTCAGTTCAAGAAAGTAATTACTTAAGAGTGAAACAAACTTTTTTACTGAGAAAAATTGGTTCCGGTTAAGGAAGCTTTAATAATTTAAAAGCAGAAATAGCTCAACAAAACAAAGTGAACTATAAAT
This sequence comes from Pipistrellus kuhlii, assembly GCF_014108245.1. Classification (NCBI taxonomy): domain Eukaryota; kingdom Metazoa; phylum Chordata; class Mammalia; order Chiroptera; family Vespertilionidae; genus Pipistrellus; species Pipistrellus kuhlii. The sequence continues at coordinate 2,200,407 of NW_023425405.1, forward strand.
AAAGTACTATATGAATAAATGCAACTTCTTTTGGTTCAAATAGCCCAAACCCTAGATATCAGTGAAAAATAGCACAAGGTTAATTTTCCAAGGTCACATATCTTACTTTAAAATTTTTTTAAATTAGTCTTCTACTAGAATTGAGATACAGTATATTTTTTAGGTGCACAACCTAACGCACCTTGGAAAAGGGAGGACAAAGGAGTAATTACGTTCACTTATATAGCTTTACAAACTGGCCATCCCAATAAATCTAGTACTACCTAACACAATACATAGTTATTATAATATTATTGACTATCTCTTACCTAATAATAAACAAACATGCAAATTGACTATACCTCCTTTATGCCCACAGCCAATCAGGAGTCAATATACAAATTAACCCGACAAAGATGGCAGGTTAATTTGCATATGTAGGCAAGGAGCGGCCAGCCAGGGTGGGAGAGAGAGGAGGGTGGAAGAAGCTACAGGAGTGGTGATCTGGCCAGGAGTGAGGACTTGGTGGCTCCCAGGCAGCCAGGGAGCAGGGACTTGCCAGCTCCCAGGTTGCCGAGAATGAAGCCAGAGGAAGGAAGGCCTATTCTTTCATGAATATCATCAAAAGGCCTCTAGTAATATGATATTTTTATTTAGACAGGCCTGTCTTTTACCGTTATCTTTATATCAAAACTATCACATAACTTGGTGATATAAGATATTTTAAAAATATTTACGTCAATGAAAGAAACTATCTTTCAAAGAATATAGATTTATAGAATATATATTTGTGCACAGGTGAGGTCCCTGGGCCTGGCCTGTGCCCTCTCATAATCTGGTTCCCCTCGGGGAATGTTGGAGAGTGGTTTTGGCCAATCCCTTCAGGCTTCTAATATGCATATAAGATCTTTGGTTAATCTCTTCCTGCCCTCCCCCTTCTCCTCCCCCTTCCCTCTGAGATTCATCAGTTTGTTCCATATTTCCAAGCATATGCATTGAGCGTCTGCCCCCTGGTGGTCAGTGCATGTCATAACTACTGGCAGAACAGTAGAATGGTCCAATGGTCAAACTGCCGCTTAGGGTTTTATATACATAGATAGGATAAGAAAGAGGTTAGTTTTAACGCAAGACCAAAAGTTATAAAAATTTTAGAATGTTTTTGGTTCTAGGAAGTTAGGGAGAAGGAATCAGAGTAAGGAGGTACTAGAAGAACAATGAGAATAAGGTAGGAGGGTGGGGGATATAGCTTATTTGGAAGTTTTAAAGGGCTAGTCTTGGTTATTTTATTCCTCTTCAAGTTGCCTTAATTTTTCCCCAATATTTCTTCTTTGATGATGTAGACTACTGGATAATGGATGAGCCAACTTAAGTTAAAGCCTCAGATGCTCTCCATTTTCCTAGTCTGGTAGTTTCACTGGTATAGTTAGCAAATTTTTAGATTTAAGCAAGTCGTATAGAATCACTGCTTGAGAAGATGATGGAATATTTGGTAGACTAACATTCTTCAGTGAATATTCTGGAGAATGCTCTTTGATAGTGCAGAGAATGTATTTTGCAATGTCTCATTGACATTTTACACATTCATTTAATGTCTTCAGTAGCCCTGCAGATGTTTGGTATTTAGTGACTGATATTTCTAGTGGTAAAAGAAAATCACCTCGTTATAGCTTTAGATACTCTTTTGCAATTTTTAAAATAAAAGTTATACAGCTTATAAAGAATATTCTGGTGAGTATTGGAACATCCTAAAATTTCATGGCTTTTAATAATACCATGGTTCAATAGCAGTTATTTGCTAAAGTGCTATGCCCTATAGGAAATTTAGATCTTGAAGGACAGCTGTCAACTATTCAAATTACTCATTGACTTAAATACCATTGCCTAGCCTGGTTGTCAATTCTCACAAATTATAGTTGGAATTTCTTGCATTTAAAAATAAACTAGATTTGAACTTAAGTATCCTCTGGTGGATGCAATACAACAATTTAAGACATATTGAGAACTGCTATCTATGAGTAGTAGTTCAAATATTGCATGTGTATGCATATATATATGCTTGTATTTATATATATAGTATTAAATGCATATAGTAAGTGAATGTGCCCTTTGTGATTGGATATTATCATTTTATTCATGTGATACTAAAATATGACAGAATAAGTAATGCCCTTAGAGACATAAGAATGGGTTTATAGGGTTATGATTTTATTGCTAGGAAAAGTATATAAGTCTCTCTCTGTCTCTCTATCTCTCTCTCTCTTACACACACACACACACACACACACACACACACACACATACACACAACCTTAAGAGATATCTGAAAAATGAAATAAGAAAAAAAAATCTATATATCCAGGATACTTTTCAATTTTATTTACTGGGGTGACATTCAGGTTTCAAATGTACAACTCAATAACCATCATCCACAAACTGCAACATGGGCCCATCACCTCAAGCAAAGTCTCTTTCTGTTTCCTTTTCCTTCCTTTGCCCACCTCCACCTACCCTCACCCCCCTATCCTCTGGCTATTACCACACTGTAGTCTTTGTCTATGTGTTATGTACATATGTTTTTTTGCTAAATCCTTCACATTTTTTTGTCCGGTCCCCCTCCACCTTCTGTCTAACATCTGTCAGTCTGTTCCATGCATCCATATCTCTGGATCTATCAGTTTATTTTGCTCATTAGATTCCATGTATAAGTGATGTCATGTGCTATTTGTCTTTCTCCGACTGGCTTATTTCACTTAGCACAAAAGTCTCCAGGTCTATACATGCTGTCACAGAAGGGAAGACTTCCTTCGTTTTTATAGCCTGTGGTATCCCATTGTTTAAATGTACCACAACTTTTTTATCCACGCCTCTCCTGATGGTCCTTCAGGTTTTTTTCAGATCTTGGCTATTGTAAATAGTGCTGCAATGAACACAGGGGCAAATATAAGATGTACATTTTTTTACAGTAATGCTGAGGACACCTCTTTGACAAGAATATTTCTTTTCCATGTTCCTTGCCTGAATTTTCATCATATCTTATCCTATAAAATTAGGGTGTTTTTTTCTCATCAAATCAAGTGTGAATATAATTAATTATTGAATGTGATAGTTTGATAAATCACTAATGTTTAATTTACTTAAGAATCAAGCCAGTTAATAAGAATGGATTACAAAGAAAAAAAAGTACCAAAAGAATAGGCAAATGAGATAGAAAGGTCAAAGTTAACTCTTTACTTTATAATTTGTTATTGGTTGACTTTATTTATTTAATTTGTTCATTACCATTTATCCCTTCTATGCCACAACCACCCTACTGTTTCCATATTCATGAGTCCATTTATTTTCTTTTTTGCTCAATATTTTAAAGTCACCAACAGCCCTCCACTTCCCCAAGAGCCTTTTGCCTGCTCTCTGTCTATGAATGCCTCTGTATTTTGCTTGGTAGTTCAGTTTGTTCATTATATCCTACATATGAGTGAAGTCATATGATGCTTGTCTTTTTCTGAATGGCTTATTTCACTTAGCATAATGCTCTTCTGGTCTATCCAAGGGTAAATTTTTCTTCCTTTTCATGTCATTGTAATATTCCATTGTGTAAATGTACAACAACATTTTTATCAACTCACCTACTGATGGACAATGGGCAGCTTCCAAATGTTGGCTATTGTAAATAACATTGCAACGAACATAGAGGTACATATATTCTAATTAGTGTGTGGGGATTTTTTGGATACATTCCTAGAAGTGGAATCATTAGGGCAGTTCAATTTGTAATTTTTTGAGGTAACTGCATACTGTTTTCCACAGTGGCTGAGCCAATCTACATTCCCACCAAAAATACACAAAGGTTCTCTTGTCTCTACATCCTCGCCAAAACTTGTTATTTGTTGATGTATTGTTGACAACTATTCTGACAGTTGTAAAATGATATCTCATTGTGGCTTTAATTTGCATTTCGTTGATGGTTAGTGGCATTGAGTGTTTTCTTGTTTGTTTTGTTTGTTTGTTTTCCTTATGTCTATTGTCTATCTTTATGTCCTCTTTGGAGAAGTGTCTTTTTGGGTCTTTTGACCATTTTTAACTGGATTGTTTCTTTTTTTTTTTGGTTTTGAGTTTTATATGTTCTTTAAAAATTTTGGATATTAACCCTTATCAGATGTGTCCTTAGCAAATATGTTCTCCCACTCAGTGCATTGTCTTTTCATTTTCTTCATGGTTTCCTTTGCTGTGCAAAAACTCTTCAGTTTGTTATAGTCCCACTTGTTTATTTTTTCTTTTGTTTCCCTTGCCCAAGGAGATATATCAGAAAAAATATAGCTGTGAGATACATTTAACATTTTACTTCCTAAGTTTTCTTCTAGGATTTTTATAGTTTCCAGTCTAACATTAATCTATTTTAATCCATTTTGAGTTTATTCTTGTGTGTGGTTTAAGAAGGTTGTCTAGTTTCATTTTTTTGCATGTATTTGCCCAATTTTCACAGCAACATTTGTTGAATAGACTATCTTTAGTTCATTGATTGTACCTTTTTTCTTCCTTAGTTAAATATTGACTAAAAGGGCATGGATTTATTTCAGGGCTCTCTATTCTGTTCCATTGATCTGAATGTCTGCTTTTATGCCAGTACCATGCTATTTTGATTACTATGGTCGTGTGGTATAATTTGATATCTGGCACTGTGAGTCCTCCAATTTTGTTCTTTCTCAAGATTGCTGTTGCTATTTAAGCTCTTTTCTGCTTCCATATACATTTCTTAAACATTTGTTCTAGTTCTGTTAAGTGCTCCATTGGTATCTTAATAAGGAATTTCATTGAATCTGTAGATTTCTTTGGGTAGTTTTTACTTCATAATTTTGCCTAAAATACTGGTGGCAATGAAGCTGAGATGCCAAATGAGAATTGAAAGTTATGTAGAGGCCATAATATATCCAATGTTTCTCCCCTACCTAATATGAGTAAAAGTGCAAGAATTAGATTGTACAAATTCCTATAACAAACATTAATGCTCACAAAGTTTTTCTAGAGAATCAAAGTAATTAAATTGAATAAAATTATCCTTGGATATGTAGCATAAATAAAATATGATTATTATTGCATCTATACTAGTCCAATGTTTTAGACAAAAACTTAGTAAACGATTCTATCACATAAAAAGGAAATGTATTAAATATACAATAGAAAATAAAATTCACTCTTCTTTTTTCCCCCTCATTTCTTAGGGTGTTGGGTTATTATTCAAAAGAATAATCATGTGTGAAACTTAAATGAGGAGCAGATATAGCCAAATACATAGCAAACATGGGTTAATTTTCCCAGCCTTATTTTTTAAGTCATTGATTATGGTTATCTTCAAACATATGATTCACCTTTATAAAACTGACAGGCTTTTTTTCTTATAAATGGCTAAATACCTTTGAAGAATTCATCTGTTTTCATTTAGCTTCTGAAGGATAAAAATAACATATATAAAGAAAAAAATTCAACTTAGCTACTTGACTGTCATACTCAATCTTACCACATCCAGTATTCAGAAAGTTGAAGAGGTTAAACATACACACTTTAGTTTGATTTCTTCCATTGTATGTATGTGTTTAAAATATATACTCAGTTATATTTTTGTAATCCATAGATAAAAGGCTTACTTGGTTAAATTTTATCCACATGTATTTCATCCTTGTGTATCCTTGACTAGAGAGAATATCCATTCTTTTACTTTTTAGTAAGACATAAATCAACTTGCTCAGTGAACACAATCATTTAAAGCAGGATTTGACAGAGCATAAGTATGGCTTATTAATTGAATCCATGTTTAGTAAATGAATAATACTGCTACTAAAAACATGCTTTGGTATCAAAAAAAAGAAAGTAAAAATGAAACTAAACATCTTATAAACAGGGTTATGGAAACTTAATCTGCTGTTCAGGTATCAAATTAGATATTAACTGTTAATTACTATTTTTTAAAAATTGAACTGTTCTTATATTTGTTATTAAAATTCCTAGGATACTGATCATGTAGTCCTTTTATCATTGTTTAACAATTTATTTTCCTAAGAAGGAATGAATGTAAAGGAGGTGGGGGGGGGGCCCATGGTAAGATATGTACACATATAATACCTTTATAAAAATATGAAAAAAATAAAAAATAAAGAGTCCAGTTAGGAACAACTCAGATTTTTTTAATCATTAGTCTATTTATAAAATAATTGGAAGCTTTTTTCAACATCTTTGATGGAGAGTTCTAATTGGATTTTATTTGTTTATTTATTTATTTATTTATTTGATATTTATTGTTGAAAGTATTACAAATGTCCTTTTTTCCCCCCAATTAACTTTCCGCCTTACCACCCCTCTCCAGACCTAGTGCACTATTGTCTGTGTCCAGGGATAATACATATATGCATATAAGTCATTCCTGCCACCACTTTCCCCGCACCCTCTGAGATTCCTCAGTTTGTTCCATGCTTCTGTGTTCTCTGCATGTATTTGTCAGTTTATTTTGTCGATTAGATCCCAACTATAAGTGAGATCATGTGGTGCTTTTCTTTCTCTGACTGGCTTATTTTGCTTAGCACAATACTCTCCAGGTCCCTCCATGTTTTTGCAAAGGGTAAGAGGTGCTCCTTTTCTAAAGCAGCTTAGTATTCCACGGTGCTAATGTACCACAGCTTTTTTACCCGCTCATCTACTGAGGGCACTTGGGCTGTTTCCAGATCTTAGCTATTGTAACTAGAAGTGCTGTGAACATAGGGGTGCATATATTATTTCTGATTGGTGTTTTCATATTCTTGTGATATATTTCTAGAAGAGGATACTGGGTAAAATGGTAGGTTTTTTTATTTTTTAGATTTTGAAAAAACTAGATTCTATGTTTTCATAATAGTTACAAAATCTGCATTCCTATCAGCAGTGTACTAGGGTTCCCTTTTCTAAACATCCTCACCAGCACTTATCCTTTGTTCATTTGTTGATGGTAGTTATTCTTGCAGTTGTCAGATGATAACTCATTGTCATTTTAATTTGCATCTCTTTGATGATTAGTGACTTTGAACATTTTTTCACATGTCTCTTGGCCTTCTGTATCTCCACTTTGGAGAAGCATCTATTTAAGTCCTTTGCTCATTTTTAAATTGGATTGTTTGTCTTCCTTTTGTTAAGTTGTATAAGTTTTTTCTATATTTTGGAAATTAATCCTTTATCAGATGTATCGTTGACAAATATGTTCTCTCATAGAGTGGGCTGCCTTTTCATTTTTGTGCAAAAGCTTTATTATTTTTATGTAATTCCATTTGTTTATTTTTTCCTGTTTCCCTTGCCCTAGGAGACGGATTATCAGATATATTGCTATGAGAGATGTCTGAGATTTAGCTTAATATGTTTTATTCTAGGATTTTTAGGATTTTGTGACTTACATTTAAGTTTTTGTCTGTTTTTAGTTTATTCCAATTTATGGTATAAGTTGGTGGTCTAGTTTCATTTTTAGATGCACCTGTTCAATTTTCCCAACACCATTTATTGAAGGGACTTTCTTTACTCTAGTGTATGCTCTTGCCTCCTTTTCAAATATTAATTGAGCAAAATGGCTTGTGTCAATTGCTGAGTTCTCTGTTTTGTTCCATTGAATTATATACCTCCTTTTGTGCCAGTACTAGCTATTTGGATCACAAGGCTTTGTAGCATAATTTTGTAACTGGTATTGAGATCCCTCCTACTTTGTTTTTTTTTTTCTCTCAAGATTGCTGAAGCTATTTAGGGTCTTTTTTATTTCATAAATATTTTGGGGGTATTTGTTCTATATCTGTGGAATATCTGTTGATATTTTAATAGGGATTGCATTGAATCCATAGATTTCTTTGGGTTATATGGACATTTTAATTGGGCTTTTAAATCCAAGAAAGTTCTTTAATAATAATTCAGTCATTATGTGGATAAACTTATAAAATATTAACTAGATTATATTATGTGTGAATTATGAGTTAAACTTACACTACAGGTGTGTGAGTTTGGTTTTTATTACACTTTCCTCCTTAATAGAAAGTAAGTAATAATTCTCTTGCCAGAAGTTGCCTGAGCCAACATTTTAGTCCTGTATTCCCTGTAGTTTTATTGTTCTCATGGGTGTAGCAAGAGGTTTACTAATTCTCTCTGCATTATATCTAATATCTATTCTTTCTTGCTATTAGTCAGTCTTCCTTTCTTGAATATTGAACACTATTTCACTGTTCATGCACTATGCTGGCATGCATGTTAATGCATGTCCTTCACCTGAAATGCCAGGTGACTTTACATTCTCTATAATGCTATAGACGAGGTCAATGATGATATCTGGCTGTAGTCTTAGCTGATCCCTGTAAATATGTGACTAGAACTCACACTCACTGTGACCTATGATGTATCTTATTGCTTATCTTATACAACAAGTACCAAATAATGAGCCCTCTGAGTGGCAGAATCACTGACATGTTTTCCAAATTTATCCAAACAATGAAAATTGAGGTTTCTGACTCTATTTATTTGTCTGATACTTTAGTTATACACTGAGACTAACACTCTGTCCTCTCTCTCAGCTTGACTGGTTCATATAAAAATTTCTGCACCTTTCCCCAGTGGGAGAATCAGTGCTCCTGGTTGCTAGCTTTGGGGCCAGGGTGAAGACTGTGTTTAATAAGGTTGAGGCTAGAGTAGGTCTTTCCACTTGAAACAAGAAATTTGTCTCGACTGTAGGTCAGAAGTACTGCTAGAGGTTGTGTGTGACAGAGTTTGGTGGTGAAACTCAGAGTGCATACTACATAGAGTGTATTTATATAAACATATATGATATATACTGTATCATGATAGAGTCAAGATCTCAGGACTAGAAGGAGCAAACAAAAAATCTAAGTAAAGTAGGTGCAATAATTAAAGACAAAATGATGGAGTAAAAATTTAGAGAGAGAGAAAATCAATTGGAGGGAGGGAAAGATGATTTAAACAGGGGAGTGATCTCAAGTGGTTGCCTCACATACCAGGTTTGAAAGCAGAAATTCATAAGGTGTTTGACTAGTTCTATGAAACTCATACAAACCCTGACACCAAGAACTTTTTTTGCTCCAGCTTCCTTTGTTTCTTAGGTCTGGCATCAATTCCTATTGTAGGTGAAGCCACTTTGCCTTACTTCACAGATTTCTCATTGCCTTGATTTCTGCTCTCCCTGATTATTCACTAGACTGATGCATTTCCATGTCTTCGATGTGTGTGAACCCTCATAGGTACATACATAATTTGATGTCTGCATTCACCTGCCTGAATCACCTGAGAGGCAAGCCACTGTGGTTCTATTCAGTTCTTCAGTCTCTGACCTCCCTTTTCCAGTTTCTTCCCTTCATTATGCAGTCAGGCGGTTGTGGTGTCCACACACCGGTGCCTAACTAATATAGCCCAAGACAAGGCATTATTTTCTTATTTCTGATCTGTGATTTCTACTCAAAACCTGCCTGTATGTCTTAAGTACTACTCATCTCACTCTACTTTGATATGTGCTGTTGTCATCTGCTGAAGTTATACGCTCATTCGTTTTCTACAGATCTTTAAATGACCTTGTGCACTGAGTGTAGGACAGCTTTTCACTTCTCATAGAACTTTCACCTACCTTCCCTTCGAGAAGAGAAAGGACTGTTCTCCTGTCAGAACTGTAACAAGAAGGCAGATTATTATTTAAAATATTTAGCAACCAGGACAGCAGAGGCACTGACCAATCTAAATGATCTCTGATCATAGTCCTGGAGGTTTCCTGACATGCTGGACAGGAACCTGTTTCTGTGAGGGATGTGGGAAGGTCTAGAACAATGTGTAAGGAGACTGAAACACCTGGGCTGAAGGGGATACGTGAGAACTAAGCAGTTACTTATTAGCCAGTCTGAAAACATTTCAGTATTTACACATCTGGTATAATTGCACTTGTGTGTCAAAGCTATTGTACATACCAGATCTTAAGATCTTAAGAAGACCATCTATTAGCAAACAGAAACTCTAGGTTGATGCCTGTTTTGCAACTTTAAAGCAACTCCCTGTTAAAAACATGCCCAGGTTCAAAGGCTGTCAGGAACCCACCTAAAAATATGCGTTCCCTTTTATTCAGCATTATTTATATTGTAATTTACTTTTAAAATTACTTTTATAAATTATCACAAATCATGTCATAACTTTTTTATTATAAATCATATTTTCCTTATTTGATGTTTCAGGGTTAAAGGTATTTTTCTGATTTATTTAACAAGTACTTAATGTGTGCCTACTATGTGACAAGCATTGGGCACATATTAGTGAACAGGAAAGACAAATTCTTGCCTCCAGGGAGCTGATATTCTAACCTGGGACTTTTAACGGAACTTTTTTAAATGTCAGAATTGTGCATTATAAAAATCAAATATTATGACATGTGCATATAATTGTGAATGTTATATTTTTAGTGTCCAATTTATATGCCAAAATTTGTTTCACAGAGTATGTTATGCATGTGTGTGTATAAGTCTGCATGAGAGAAATAAAAACAGAAATGTTATGTGCTGTGAAGGCATAAGTAGATAAAGAAATGGCACTTTATTATTTGCAAAAAATATTTATACTAATAAAAGGGTAATATGCTAATTAGACCAAAGAGACTGGACGTCTTCTGGACATCCTTCTGGACAAAGCCATAGTGGCAGGGGCAAGGCAGAGGTGGTTAGGGGCAATCAGGCTGGCAGAGGAGCAATTAGGGGCATCAGGCAGGCAGGCGAGTGGCTAGGAGTGATCAGGCAGGCAGGCAGGTGAGCAGTTAGGAGCCAGCAGTCCCAGATTGAAAGAGGGATCCCGGATTGGAGAGGGTGCAGGCTGGGCTGAGGGAACCCCTGGCCCCACCTGCATGTATAAATTTTGTGCACTGGGCCTCTAATATATATATAATGTGGTTAGGCATGAATTAATTTCCAAATAAGTGCTATAGTATTTAGTCATGCATACTAGCAAACTTAATGCAAGGAAGATATCATTGTGAACAACAACAAAATAAGACAAATATATTTGTCCATTCCTCTCCATCTTGTCACCTACTTTCTCTTAGAACTCCAAATTTTCTTTGGTAGTGGACAAAAGCATACTGCTTTCATTTCCCCCAGCTAGATATTCAAAACCCAGGCAGAAGAGTGGGTATTCTGGTTCTACTTTTCTGTGAGTACCCCAGCAAGACAGCATAGAAAAATGAGTTTCAGAAATGGAGCTTAGGGGTTAAGTATGCCAGCACTTAAGTTTTGGATTTCATGTGTTGTGCTGATAGATGAGAGGGAATCTATTCTAAAACACCATTTCATTGTTATCACAATAAGCATGCACTCTTTTTCAGGGAACCTGATGGGGTGCCTGGCTGTTAAGTGCTCGGAGATTAGGTATTTTATGCTCTAAATAGACTAGTTAGAAAAATATAGAATTCTCAGTTTTCAGACCATGTACATTAAAAAAAAAAAAATTTAATGAAAGAAGTCAGCATGAGAGTTGATATCCCCCCCCCAAATATTAAATAGAATGAAACCACAAGGTCATAAAAATAAACCCATCTGATTCTTCTGCTGATGTTTCAAAGGTGAGTGGGAGAATGTTAGGAAAATTGGAGCAACAGTGAATTAGTTACAGATGGGATAAATATAACAATGTCGGTAGGTGATCAAGCCATGCTATCTTTACATTTTGTATCTCATCATGTCAGACATGACTGATTGCCTTGGTCTCTAGATGGAGGCCAGAATCCTGGGAATTGTGCTAACAGGGCAAATGCTTTTCCCTCTCCTCACCAGCACTTCTGTTACTCTCCAAATACACACATGCACAAAAAGTTCTTTCAGTCCTTTTTAAAGACTGAATTGAGTAAGTAAATAACAACGTGCCACTTAAATTTTTTTAAAACCACACCCAAAAGAGGGGGTTGTATGGAGAAAGAAAAATAGTATATTTTATCAATGTTTGAGAGTTCATGAACTTTATGTTTGCAAAAGAGTATGTAGAAAATATGATGTGACTAAGCAACAGGCCAATAGTTCTAACACCAGCACAATGAACTTCCTACATCCTTTGTTCTTAAGGTATATAGAGTCCTCGCAGAAGCAAAATAGAAGTTATTTTTCTGACAATCACGCATGTGTTTATTCAAATACATTTTAAAGTTTCCCATGTCAGTGTTTGGCAAGCAACCTTCCAATGGTCACACACACATGTTGAATTTCTTACAGAACACTGTTTACTCTTCTAGAGTCTCAGAAATACCATAGACTTTCCCAGCACAAGTTTTTTCTAGCTCTAACCAACCGCATGACATCCGAAGCCAGGCCCAGGGTTATGGGAGAAGCTCTTGGGCAAATCACCTAAGGAAGGCTTGAGAACCTCAGGCACTGCCTGGTGTTTCCGTTGAAGACAGTTGGTGATCAAACAGCAAAGTCAAACCTGTAATTTATTTCCTGTTTAATTTATTCAATCTATTTGTTCATTTGTTTTGGCTAGGCATTGGGCTTTCTGCCTGACAGAGAGGATGACTTCTTCAAAAAACTCTACTCTTGGCTATGAAGGGAGAATCAGGATATTGTCTGGAAAAGTATTGGTGGTCTATTTAATTTTCCTAATATGACATAGCTATGAGGGTCTAATGCATCTCCTCGGAACTCTTGATTACAAAGGGAAAATTATCCTTGACATACCATCCCATTATTCAGCTTTAGAAGCATAAACACAACACCAGTCTCTAGGCAAGATTCAGTCCCTCACCTAACACACACATTCTCCAACACAGACAAACAAAAAATAATAAATAGAAGGAAGGGTGGAGAGAGAATCTTATTCTTTCATGTTGTTTCTGACTATTATCAATTTTGTTATGTTTCCTTTCTTCCTTCCTAGATGTGTTCCTAAAGCCTTGAAAGCTATGTGTGTCAAACATTTGTCAGGCAATGTGGTCTTAATAACGGAACCGTTACTTAAATAAAACTACAATCACTAATGTTAACAGCAGGCTATCTATCAATGGCCTATATTCATGAACCTGTGCCATATTATTAACTATTATTGCATATAAAGCAAAATTGAAAATTCATAGAGTAATTATGCTGCTATTTAAATTCCTAATATATGATACATATGATGGATATTTGTATCTATACGTGTGATTTTATTTTATTTCTATCTTAATACTTTTATAAAATCAATGTGATTTTTCTTCTTCAAACTCACACTCAACTTAATGGGAAATGCACTACTTTGATTTATGACTAAATTTTTTTCTAGAAAATCAGATGCAAATGTAAGTGGAATCCCATATTCTGACTCTGTAGTTGACTACAGTTAAGGATTTTGAATCATTTTATTTCTATTTAATTTGACATTTACTTTGACTATCCTCAGGAAAACAAAAATTAAAAATAGTTAATCATGGGATTTTGTAGTTCATGATCCAAATTGATAGCAAACGTTATGGAATTCTATATTTGTCCTATTTCTCTGAATATAATCAGGTATAACAATTTTAAAATATTTTTCTATTTCCCTGAATATAATTGAGGAACAATTTTACATGAATGTTTAAATGGATTTTAGAAATAAATGTCAAAAGTTACATCATTAGTTTTTTGGGTTTTTTTTTTTTTAGCAGTTTTTATATTTTAGTAGCTTTTAAACATTTTTTCTTTTGAAATTGCTTATTGTTTCATTTCCTTTTCTAACACATTAAGGATTACAAAATATAATTAAAATGCACTTCAACCTAAAAAAGACTTAATCATTCTTATGTCGACCTTAATTTGACATTTTTATCTGCATAAATCAGAATTAGGTATAAGCTGCTAGTGTGTGGAATGCAAAATTTAATCAAGTAAACAACTTGCAGTGTGAAACTTTGACATTTACTAATAAGAAGAATCACTGTTTAAAACCATCTCAGTGTATTTAGGATTATATTAATTCAGAGCATTGATATATTATCTTAGTTTGGTTTTTATATTTATTCTGGCTCATATGGAGAAGTGTGAGGGAACAAGTAACAAAAAGAACTGTACTTTTTGTTCTTTCAAAACACTGAGAAAATATAGTTCTGTATTAAGAAATATTGTAATATAAAACTACTGTATAATTAGAAGAGATATGTCCTAGGAAAGATTTTAGTTCTTACACTTTTTATCACATTAGGACTATTTTTTTTCTTTCCCACTTTTAATATTAACCTTTTTATAGAAAATTGACTTACCAAGAATTTATGAATTAATTAGTCTATTATAATGATGAATGATAATTACCATTTAAACCCTGACTCATTCATCAGCTTGTACACTGCATGTCAGGTGACACTAGAGTGCATGATTACTTGTCTGGTGAGTTTTTTTCAACTGGTTGTTACACTTTCTTGAATTTTAGATCCTCATACCAGGTTTTAAAAAGTATGATAAATGCAGTTAAGTAGCTTGACAAAGAAGTTACCAATTGTGCTATAATAACAGAAGATGTGGCTTCCATGTTTTTAGAAGATTGTTCTTAGGTTCCAGTGACAAATGTAGAGTACCCAGTTGGGTCACATGAAACGTTTATATACAGAGAGTTTCAAGGGCTTCTGGATTGGTGGTATTATAGTAACTAAACTATCACCAGTCAATGCCTGTGCCCCGCTAGCACAGCCAAGGGTTAGGCAGGCCTGAGCTGGAGGGGGGAGTGGGGAGGGGGCTGAGGATGGAGAAATGATAGACACAGAGAATCAGCTGGGTCTAGGTGGATCTTCTGTGCCTGGCTGAGGCCACAGAACAGATCCAGACTGCAAATCTGATGCTTTATTTATAGTCAGGGACAAACAAGGTAATTTACAATGTTCTTGTAAGTTTCACTTATTTTGGCAGCACTTGCTGCACCTCCCACAGCCCACTAGCTGCCCAGGAAAGATCTAGGGAGCAGTCACAAGATGGAGCTTAATTATGCTTAGAGGGCTGTGCCCTCCAAGCTGGGACTTGTTTGGGACTTTGCCAGCAGGTCAGTCTGAGGCTTAACTCTATAACCGCTTCCTACAAAATGCCAAAGTGGAGACTTTCAGCTTTCAATACACAGAAGCTTTGGGGGTATGAATCAGTAGTCTTTGTGGTGTTCCCCAAGAGAGGGGCCTCCTCTTCAAACCATGTGCACACTTGCTGACAGTTTAAACAGATACCATGGGGTTAGACAGATGCAAGGGAACAGATGTGAGCCCCTCCAAGTTTTCATGATGAGATTCAAAGCCGCAGAGAATTTTCCACGCTTACTGCTTGCATATGGTTTTCACTGACTGGGCGGTAGTCAATCAAGTATTTGGTAGCTAAGGAAATTGTGCTTAAATGAAAATCTGCTCCCCCCCAACAATGCATGGGACATTGAAAGTATGGGAATGCATGCTAGCTGTTCTGCTTCAGGTTTGAAAGTAATTGCTTGTGAGAATAGCACTGCAACTGAAAAGAAGACATGATTTGTTTCTTACATTGACTTTGCCACTTTCTCAGAGCCCCCTATAGCAAGATTGGATGTTTAGTAACGTTAGCATGGTGTGCTCACCAAATGAGAATATGTTAAGTTTAAGTCTGTGATTTCTGTACTAAAGATCAGAACTCTCTTACAATACACATTTGTACAAGCTCAGTGATCATGCTAGACAGTGAGAATCTTCCCATCATTGTCTTCATTTTAAATGCTTTCTTCATAGGGTTATTTGTAATTTATTTCATGATATAAAAGTTTCTGTCATCATGATGTATTGAATCTTTGTATATACTCTCCCACTACAAAGACATTGAACCATAAGTTTTATGAAAAAAGAAACTGAGTAAACATCATAATCTAATGCAGTGGTCCTCAAATTTTATTGTGCATTGGAATCACCTGGAGAGTTCATGAACTGCTAGACCCCCTTTTAGAGTTCCTGAGACCATAGTGCTGGGAGAGAACTTGATAATTTGCATTCTTAATAAATTCCCAGGTTTATTAATTTCTTATCGCCATTATAATAAACTAGAGGCCCAGGGCATGAACTTCGTGCCAGGGCAGGGTCCCTAGGCCTGGCTGGAGATCAGGTCCACTGGGGCCTTCTAGCAGCTACCAGCCAGGGCTTCCTTCCTTCCGTGCCACCTTCTTGTGCTCAGCACACATCATAGCGAGTGGTCCAGTCAAACTCACAGTCACCCAGTAGAACTCCCAAAGGGACAATTTGCATGATATATATATATATATTACCACAAACATAGTGGTTTAAAACACATGAATTTGTTATTTTTTAGTTTCAGAGGTCAAAAGTCTGAAATTGAGTCTTAAAAGGCTAAAATCAAAGTTTGGCAGAGTTTCTTCAGGGAATCCATTTCATTTACTTTTCCAACTCCTAGAATCAAGCCATAGTCCTTGGCTTATGGCCCCTTTCTTCCTCTTAAAAGTCAGAAATATTCCTAGCAGTGGCCTCTTCTGTCATCTCTAACTACTGCTTCAGTCCTTACATCTTTTCTGAGTGGGACTCTAAGACCCCTTCTTACAAGGACCCTTGTAATTACATTAGGCCACCTGGATAGTAGGCTACTACCCTCACTTCATGAATTTTAACTCAATCACACCTACAAAGTCCTATTTGCCACGTAAAACAGCATTCACAAAATCTGAGGATTAGAACATCTTTCAGGGGTGGGATTGGGGTATTAATCAGTTTATCACACTAGATAGTACTAATAGTTCCACACTTTGTGAATAATTGGATTAAAAGATAGAAAGACTAACCAGCAATGAATTTTCTGTTTATTAAAAAAAAGTTGGAGGCTTACCAAATCAATTTTGACTAAATTTTACAATTCATTGATGTTTCTACTGAATTAGTGCAAGCCATGGTTCTTGATCTTTGGCTGCTCATTGAACTGAGCTGGAGAGTATAAAAAGTAAACACAACTTTTACTACAAAGCCCAGCTCACAACCAGGACAATTAACTTAGAATCACTGGGGATGTGATTCAGTCATCAGTATTTCTTAAAGGTCCACCATTAATTCCATTGTGCAGTCAAGTTTGATATCTACTGACATAAATATATAGTATCCGCAAAAATGTATACACATTTTAACAGCTGATAACTCACTTAATGTTCACTCCTTTTCAGGTTTAACTGATTTAAAGTAGTAATGGATGAAGCCAGACTAAGTTTTGAAAAAAGAAAGTTTATTCTAAAGTGCCACTAGACTTTTTTTTTTAAATGAGGATATACAAAAGTTTTTATAGTACAAACCTGACAACAGTCAATGAATTGAGGGCACACAAATACCAAACAAAATGATTCTTGATGTTTGTAATATCATTACTTCTCATTATCAGCAGTGCCTGAAACAGAACAGTCATCGGTTTGAAAATGGGCTAATTGTGTGTGTATATATATATATATATATATATATATATATATATATGTGTGTGTGTGTGTGTGTGTATGTGTGTGTGTGTGTGTGTGTGTGTGTATTCATTTCTTTAGATTCCTTTACATTTTGAAAAAGACCTGTATGTTAATAAACACTGACTTTATAATTATTCAAAGTGCATATGCATTTTGGAGGACACCTGTACACATACAGAGCAGAAACTTCAAAGGACCCAGGCATAGGGTTCCTAAAGTAAGTTATAATTGTGGGATGCATGCAAAATTAAAGAATTCAAGAAGCGAAGTTCTTCTACAGCACTTAGGGTAAAAAAGTATCCTCTTCATCTTGCCACGTCTGGCCAGTATTTGGCCTACATGGTAAACATAGCAGCTAGTATTATTTTTAGTCTCCTCTTTTAAAGCTGAGAACAATGAACTTCAGGCAGGTGCCACTGCACAGCTGATATCTACGGACATAAATATATAGTCTCCGCAATAATGTCACTTAATTTAAATTTCACCTCAAGTCTTTAGTTTGCAAAGTCTCTCTATGACCATACTATTGTGCTGTAAAAAAAAATCGTAACAAAATCAAACAACATCAAGTAGATAAATCAACTGAGTGTGAGAAGTATGAGGCAACAGAGTGCAGGGAAGAGAGGAGAGGCAGAGAAGACATGCCCTACATAAATTCAGGCAAGTTTTGCTATTTTTAAAGCACCAGGGCCAAACAAAAAACACATATGGAAGCTAGATTCAGACTGCCTGCTGCCAGTTTGCTACTTCTGAAATACAATGCTTCCCATTTAAATGGCAGGTTCCTAGCTCTTCACTCTCCAGAGCTTTATTAACGTGTGCCACATAGCGTTCCCAGCCTTTGGGGTATAATTGGCAGTAGTTGCCGCCTTAAATTTGCTCCAGCTTTTCTCTTCCTAAATTCACAGGTTTGATACACATGAGCATAGGATTATCAGAACTCGTTGTCAGCTCCCCGACTACAGCCGCCAGTCATGGCATTGCCACCACAAAGCCAGGGTTTCCAGAGCTGAATCAATTTTGAAAACCGGAAGTCCATAACGTATTTTGTTTGCCAGGCCTCAAACTAGGATCAGACCTAACAAGTTGCTTCTCTCCACTATGCAGATTTACTCAACAAAGTCAGGGGGCCTGGTTATTATTGCTATCCCTAGTACAACAACAGGGAGCTCTTTAGTACCAACCACTTGAACTTGAAAAACCATTACATAAAAGCAAAGCGTTACAAAGGAGAACCAAAAGGCAGGCCTGCCTCTTCCTGTGTGGATGTTGAAACTGGCCTTTTGTAGTTACAATATGCATTAGAATAGTAGGAGAGCAGAGTTTACTACATCTGCCTGCAGATTTAGCTAAACGCCCTGGGGAAAAACAAAACAAACAACAACAAAAACACAACTATCCAAACAAAAAAAACAACCAAGAAACAGAAATTTCATCTTCCATGATAAAGTTTCTCTAATCATTCATAGATTCCTGTTTATGAATTATATTTTTCAGAAGACATGTATTTTGTGCTTACAGGATGCTCAGTATAGGATTAGCAAAGAAGCAAGAAAGTAAAACATTTCAAGTAGATTCAGGAGAAACCACTAGCAAGGTTTTTACATGTAGGAGCAGGGTCTTTATATGTAGTGGCAAAAAACTGCCATTCGCTGAAACCAGTTTGGCTCAGTGGATAGAGTGTCAGCCTCAGCCTAGGAACTGAAAGGTCCCAGGTTCAATTCTGGTCTAGGGTATGTATCTTGGTTGTGGGCACATCCCCAGTGGGGAATATGCAAGAGGCAGCTTGTCGATGATTCTCTTTCATCGATGTTTCTAACTCTCTATCCCTCTCTCTTCCTCTCTGTAAAAAGTCAATAAAATATAAAAACAAACAAACAAACAAAAAAACTCCCATTCACCAGAGATGGGAAGTCTGCTGCATTGTAGCTATGAGCAATGAATCAGTGTGTGCCTTTAACAAAGTTATAACAGCAAGCAAAAGTTGTATCTAGACTTCAGAAGAGTGTAGCAGGAAGGATTACTAGGTCTTGTGTTGCCAAGACAGTTGGGTGATCTTTATCTGCTTTGGAGATTACTCTTGGCCGTCTGTGAATCCATCACACACATCTCCCCAGACCGATCTTCCTGCAGCACCTTCAGTAGACCATTCCCTCACATTATTTGACCTCCTCTGTTTAGTGCCAGGCCCATCTCTATAGTCTGTCCCCACTGTACTTATGCAAATTTTACCTTGTTTATCTGAACATGCTCTCTTGATTTCAAACCATTTATATGGCTATCAGTCTCCTATTTGATAAATGAGGTAAGCTCCATCCTTTCTCTTTACTTTTACTTCTATGATCCCTCTGGGTTTGAATCCTAGACCCTCATGACTCCCAAACTCTATACCTCTGGCGTTTTTCATGAAGACACTGATCTAATTTATTTCTAAAGTCAAAAACATTAAAATCTGCAATTTAGAACTTACTTGAAACTTGTTTTACATTTATACTAAAGGCCCAGTGATGAAATTCATGCATGAGTGTGTGTGTCCCTCAGCCCAGCCTGCACCCTCTCCAATCTGGGACCCCTGAGAGATGTCCAACTGCCTGTTCAGACCAGACCCTACCTATCCTATCTGGATCAGACCTAAACGGGCAGTCAGACATCCCTCTCACAGTCCAGGACTGCTGGCTCCCAACTGCCACCTGCCTGCCTTCCTGAGTGCCTGATCACCCCAAACCACTCCCTGCCAGCCTGATTGATGCCTAACTGCTTCCCTGATCCCTCCCAGCTGTCTTCCCCTGCTGGCCATCTTGTGGAGGACATCTTTGACCACATGGGGGCAGCCATCTTGTATGTTGGAGTTATGGTCAATTTGCATATTATTATTTTATTAGATAGGATAGAGGCCTGGTACTTAGGTGGGAGCCAACTGGTTTTCCCTGAAGGGTATCCTGGATTAGGATGGGGGTTCTCTTGGGGCATTTGTTGGCCTGGGCGAGAAACCTGTGGTAGTTTGCAGGTTGGCCAAGCCCCCTGGTGACCCAAGTGGAGGCCCTGGTATCTAGATTTTATTTATCTTCTATAATTGAAACTTTGTAGCCTTTAGCAGAGGCCAGGGCAGGCCATGGTATACAGAAAGCTTGGCTTCCACCGAAACCGGTTTGGCTCAGTGGTTGAACGTCGGTCTGCGGACTGAAAGATCCCAGGTTTGATTCTGGTCAAGGGCATGTACCTTGGTTGCGGGCACATTCCCGGTAGGGGGTGTGCAAGAGGCAGCTGGTCGATGTTTCTCTGTCATTGATGTTTCTAGCTCTCTATCTCTCTCCCTTCCTCTCTGTAAAAAAAAAACCAATAAAATATATTTAAAAAAAGAAAGAAAGAAAGAAAGAAAGAAAGAAAGAAAGAAAGAAAGAAAGAAAAAAAGAAAGCTTGGCTTCCTCCATTGCCAGGGAAACTCAAGCCTTCTGCTCACTCTGTGGTCACAGCCATCTTGGTTGGGTTAATTTGCATACATACTCCTAACTGGCTGTTGGGAGTGGTTTGGGTGTAGTGGAGGTACAGCAATTTGCATATTACTCTTTTATTAGACAGGATGAGTTAGTCACCAAAGTCTGAAAATTGGGAGTTTTCTTTTCTATTCTTCATATAAAGTATCATTTTCTATAGTGAAGCATAGTAATGATCCCTCCTTTGGGAAAACTGCTATTTTTGAAACTGCTGTTTTGAAGTTCTCTCATATTTCTTGCTAGTCCCTTGGTCCATCAAGTCAACTCTGTTATTTTTTAGATGGTCTCTTATTCTGTAAAAATAACTTTGTTTTTTAGCTTGAATAATAGAAAAGATTAACTTAACTGTCTGACCTTGCAAGTTAGTCATCTAAGGGGGCTCATATGCTGATACTGATAATAATTCCCATATTCTTATACCAAGTGTTTGTTTGTGATATATCCAAGGTTATAGGAGTCTGTATAGATATGATATGTACTCAAGGTTACAAGTTGTCTGTACAGATATGACAAATGTTTGTTAGATATAATATATACTCAAGGTTACAGGCTGTCTACAAAAATAACTTACACAAACATCTAGAAAAATATTAAAAGGTGATACTTCTTCCTGTGGTTGTTTAGAATTTGACAGGGGTGTTCTGCTCTGAACCTGTGCAAAATAAAGATGATTTCTAACTAATTGGCTCATTAAGGCATCTTGTATCTAGTTTGCTGATTGACAATACAACAATAGTATGGCACAGAGCATATCAGAGTTGCTTAAATATATTGTTGTGTAATTTTGTGGTGATTTTGCTGTACATATACCTGAGAATTCTCAATATACCGAGTGTTCCATAACCAAATACTTTACATCTCCATTATTGTGCACAGAGTGCTTATCCTTTCTCCCAATAAGTAACCTTTTATTTATTTATTTATTTTAAATATATTTTATTGATTTTTTTTACAGAGAGGAAGAGAGAGGGATAGACAGTTAGAAACATCGATGAGAGAGAAACATCGACCAGCTGCCTCCTGCACACCCCCCACTCGGGATGCGTCTGCAACCATAGTACATGCCCTTGACCAGAATCGAACCCGGGACTCTTCAGTCCACAGGCCGACACTCTATCCACTGAGACAAACTGGTCTTGACCCAATTTTTCCAAGATTTAAACAAAACAAAACAAAACTAAACTAAACAAAAAAACAGGTTAATCTCTTAATCCTGTAAATCTATTTTTTTTTAAGTGACTTGATGTTCACTTCAGATTACTTCTAGAATTACTGATGATTCTTATCCCTTTTAATTTAGGTTTGACATCAATGCCAAAGTTAATTTTCTAAAACAGATATCCAATAGAACCATCTCTTTTATAATTGAATTCCTTTCAATTCTGAAGCCATATCTCCCATAACTTCCAAAGTTATCCCACTGGCTCTGAAGCATAGTAACATCCATCTTATATAAAAACTGCTGTTTGAAATTTTAACCCTGCTATTTTGGCTTCTGCAAATGCTTGCTTGCTTAAATAATAGGGAAAAATAAGACTATTCCTATTTCAGAGAGGCCATAAACTATGTCCCAGACAGAGTTGTCACTGCTGGCACCAGGCCAGGCTTTGAGATATGGTCTCAACACACAAGGCTTCTTTCTCAGAAGGTCCGAAAGTCTCATTCCAAATTTGGAAGATAAAGAGCTGGAGAAAGTATAAATAGAGAAGACTTCCTCCCTGTGGGGCCCAGAATTTGAGAAGCAGTATTTCCTCTGAGCCTGCTTGCTAGTGTAATAAAATACTCCAAATTAATTTGGCTTATTGATTAAGGCGTCTTCTGTTTTAGATCACTGATTTACAATAGAACAGCTTGGGAGATACATATTTATTTTGCAGCACCCATGCCATGCTCTTTCATGTATCTGGATTTTTACACGATTCGGACTTTGAGGAGATGCCCTTTGCCCTGGGTTTTTCGAGGAACTCTGGAGGCAGGCCTTGTAACATCTAGGCAGGGATCACCTTTCTCCCCTCTGTATTTCTCGGCCCTCTGACATATTTATATCTTGTGCTTATAAAAATTGCAGTAAAGTAATTTATGTGCATACATGTCTAGCTAGCATTCTATACTATTAGTTCTCTGTGGTAGAGAAAAGAAATCTTAACCTAGCCAAAATCAAACACCACTGGAGCAGGATTTTATTCTACAGATTGAAAGAAGAGCTATTGGGGAAGATGCAGAAGAATTTGATATCCATGTGAAACAGAAATTTGTGAGGGTAAAAAAGACAAATTTGAGGAAATTTTAGAAATTAAGGGGACCATGGAGGAAGCACAGGGCTGCAGAGCAGCAGAAGGTATATTTCCTACATTTCCATAGAATAGGGGAGCTGGAAAGTGCAACAGGTACATTTACATAGAATGAGGAAGCTTGACAGCAAAAGGTCTATATTTACAAAATAAAGAGAAGGAAGCCCTTCATCCAGAAGGAGAGGAAGAAAGCCCAAAGGGAATAGGAAAACAATAAGGAAGTGTCCCATGTGAGGTTCCACCTTTGAGCTCAAGAGTTACTATAGTAACCAGTCTAAGCCTTAGACTCTAGGGAATAGTGACCAATCAGAGGGGATAGCAAGGCACCAGGATCTGCAGACTTTATAAGCCACAGGGAAAGGAACTCGGACCCTTCCCCCGCCCCACGTGGGAGTCTGTACTTATTCTTCAATCAATCTCCACCTTTTCTATACCACCCTCTGTCCGTGGCTTTCATTCTTCGACTCTGGTGGACAAAGAATCTGGGTTTCAGTCCAAAAATTCCATCTCACATGAGTATTCTTTAAAAATATGTTTTTAAAATGGACAGGAAATGGAACTACTTTATTTGGCTTATACAAGAATGTATGTGAGAAAAAATAAAAAAAACAAAGCAGGGGTTGAGAATTATGAAGATTAAGGTCTTTGCTACTAAATGGAAACAGACAAACGGAGCTCTTGGCTCAGAATAGCAGCCAGCCCTCATGATAGATGGTTAGGCCCTGCCAACAAGGCTGGATAGTAACCTCCTTCCCTAAAAACTATTTGCTTATTTAGAGAACTTAGGTCTTCTTTTAGGTACCCAAGACCTAAAATTATTAGTTCAGAGAAAATGTATAACTTATTTCTGAAAACAATCCAAAGTGTTATAGTTTGTCCAGCAAGGAAGACAGGATAACATATGTGTGGCAGTAATAATTGGGAGAGACAGATTTTGCCATAAGATCATGCATGCACTCTATGCATGCTCAGGTGACAAAGATTAGTTTTCAAAGATGCCTCCAACTGAGTCTCTCTTCCTCTATCCTCTATCACCTCTTTCTAGTAGAACATACATATGCAAACAACTAATTTCCATATTGTAGATTATATAAATAAGTCAGAGTGATAGCAAAAATGAGGCAAGGCCAACTGGCCCAAAACAGGCATTTGTTGAGATAGAGTTTGGAATGGGAACATTGTGATACAGAATGTTTAAAAAAAAACCAGGGAGCTGGAACCTGGGGGAGCATTAAAAGATATAGTGGTTAATAAGGCCCTGAGATTTTAACAGAATTCATCATTAAATGCTTATAGTTTTACTGTTTTAAACATTCTCAAACCCTTTTCCAATTTGCTAAACCAAATTAAGTTGGATTTTTAAAGAGAGAGAGAGCCTTGCCCTCTGTGGCTTAGTGGTTCAGCACTGACCCAAGAACCAGCAGTCATGGTTCAATTCCAGGTCCTGGCACATTCTCTGGTTTGGGGTTCAATTCTCAGTAGGGAGTAAAGCAGCTAATCAATGATTCTCTTTATAGTTACTATCTCTCTCTCCCTCTGTCTTCCTCTCTCTATGAAATTAATAAAAACATATTAAAAAATGAGAGACAAATATTAAGGAAACCAAGTGTAAACCATGTGTAGATGAGGGGGGAAAAACCCTCTTAAATTATACAACTTATTTACACATAATAAACACATGGTGAGTTTACCCATTGACAAAATGCTGCCTGCTTCATTCTTATTCTCTTTGTTTCAGGTGTTTTTAGCAAGGTAGGTGCTTTTTTTGTTTCTTTGTTTGTTTTGTTTTGTTCATAATAGTACAATTTACAAGCTGAGATTTGGAAACAGCCTAAATGCCCATCAGCAGATGAGTAGATTAAAAGCCTGTGGTACATCCACACAATAGAATACTAAGCTGCTATAAAAAAGAAGGAACTCTTACCATTTGCATCATCATAGATAGAACTGTAGAACATTATGCTAAGTGAAAAAAGCCAGTTGGAGAAAGATAAATATCACATGATCTCACTCATATGTGGGATATAATAATCAACATTATTTGATGAACAAAATAGATCCAGAGATGAATGGCAGAGGTGGTAGTGAGGGAGTTAGAGAGCAACCAAAGGACTTGTACGCATGCATATTAGCATAACCAATGGACACAGACACTGAGGTAGTGGGGGCTTGCCTGGGGTGGGAATGGTTGTGGGGGAGGTCAATTGGGGAAAAGGAGACATGTATAAAACTTAGGATAATAAAAAAAAAAAAATATGCGAATTAAAACCACAATGAGATATCTCCTCCTACCTGTCAGAATGGCTACCAACAACAAATCAACAAATGATAAGTGCTGGCAAGGATGTGGAGAAAAGGGGACCCTACTACACTGCTGATGGGGATGCAGACTGGTTCAGCCACTGTGGAGAACAGTATGGAGTTTCCTCAAGAAATTAAATATGGACCTAGTGATCCCTCTTCTGGGAATATATCCTATGTAACCTAAAACACCAGTCATAAAGAATACATGCTCCCCTATGTTCATAGCAGCACAATATGTAATATAAAATAGCTAAGCTCTGAAAAAAGCCCAAGTACCCATCAGTATAAAAAAAGCTATGGTACATTTACACCATGGAATACTATGCAGCTTTAAAAAGGAAGCATCTCTCACCCTTTGAGGGACCTGGAGAATATCATGCAAAGTGAAATAAGTTAGTTAGAGAAAGGCAAGTATCACCTGATCTCCCTCATATGTGGAATCTAAGTAACAAAATATACTGATGAACAGAGTGGATCCAGAGACATGGAAGCGTGGAGCAGAGTGCGCCATCTCAGAGGGAAAGGGGGAGTGGGGAGTAGGGGTTAGGGGGAGGGGAGGGAGAGTGTGTTGTGGGAAGTAATCAACCAAACAACCAAAAACCTTATATGCATATATGCATAACCCATGGACACAGACAATAGGGTGGTGAAGGCCTGGGTTGTGGAACCAATTTGGGGGAGGGGGGGGGGATGGGGACATATGTAATACTTTCAACAATAAAAAGTTTTAAAAAAATAAAAATAAATTAAGCAATATTGGTTGCTGAATGTGATGACTCACACTGCCACCAATTGCTGATCCATTCTGTAACTCAAAATTTTAATTTCCGGAGCTGTCAATATGACACACTTATCAATAAAAATCTAGAGAATCTTGAGCACCAAAAAAAAACATGTTGTTCATTCCATTGCATTTGTTCGTTATCTAGAATTTAGGTGCATGGCATATGGATGGTGTATTACCTCACTTGTAGAATAAATAAAATGATGGGAAAAGGAGAAATTAATGTATGAGGAAAACTACTCTATTCAAAAAGAAACATTGCCCTGACCAGGTTGGCTCAGTGGACATAGCATCAGCCTATGGACTGAAGGGTCCCGGGTTCGATTCCAGTCAAGGGCATGTACCTTGGTTGTGGGCACATCCCCAGTAGGGGGTGTGCAGGAGGCAGCTGGTCGATGTTTCTAGCTCTCTATTCCTCCCCCTTCCTCTCTGAAAAAAACTGATAAAAATATCTATTAAAAAAAGAAATATTGGTGGTTATTGGATAAGCCTGGTTTACCACTGGGAGAGAAATCAGTATTGATGTAAGAGCTGGAATCACACAAAGGAAAGCTAATAAAAAGTATGCATCTTTCGGGGGGCGGGGGGGGAGTGGCCAGCAAATGTTGGCAAAGGAAAGTCGCTGCTAATAACTTTTATGCTTTCCCTTCTGCTGTATCATATCTACCACAGGTTTAGCAGCTCATCAACTGAAGTCAACTTTCTGAGTGATTATTTAATTCTCCAAAAGTAACCATAAACTAAAGGGGAGAGGGGAATACTGAGCTATGAATCTTGGCAGCAGACAGCAGTTCTAGGCCCAAAAGCTTAATGGGGCTGAGTTGGGGATCGGTGGATAAGGAATAAGGAATGCTCCTTCCTCGTACCTGTTTGAATACTGGAAGACAGTTAGCCTGAGTGATGCTGCATAACTGAATCACAGAGATTTTGTTCAGTTCTTCAGCAAAGCATAAAAATCTTCAAACCTGGAAATATCATTTTAATCAAAGGTTTGAATAAGCAATCCCTCATATTTCTGTAATATCTAAATTAACAGAAATGTTTCCTTTAGAAACATCACTCCTGTAAAACTAGATTAATCAAAGTTATCCAAAAGAAAATAGGCTATCTTTGGCTTTTTTGAGGTGTGTATTTAATTTTATGAGACAGCTTTCGCAGAAATGTGCAAAGGAATTAATTTGCAATTTAATTTTAAGCAATTACTCTGAATCGTTGTAACCGTAGATATCTAACTTTGCTGCTATCCTGGCACGATACTTGTTTTTCAAAGAGAGCTAAATGATGTAGATGATGGATGCTATAGCCGTGGAGAGCTTTTATTTGTCTTATTGGGTGATTTGTAGTCAGAATAGAAGGGGATCGAAAGCTGAGCACTTAGTGATTGCAGAGGAGGTCCAGGCAGCCAAAAAGTTCTACACTTTATTTCATCCGGTGAATCCACTGTGACCGAAGGCTCACCTGTAGATAAGATGGTTTGCCCTCAATAACACTTTGAATCCTCACGTGCTCTGGGGTTCTGCACACTCCTTTGACACGGGCCTTTGTCATTAATGAGAGTCACATGAGTGGGTCCCTGAATGGCACTTGAGAGAGTGGTGGCATAAGTTTTTAACAAGCTAGCCCTTCTGGCTATAACATGAAAGGGCACCCTGTGTGGAAGGTAGTTTGGGAATACACGGCAGAGGTAATTTGCACTGCTGAAGAAGTAATTATCAGTCCCGCATTGGTTTCCATGTGATAGGCAGAAGAAAGCAGAGCATGCTTACGTTTAGGATATCAGTTTATGTTTCTTACAGATAACATAATTTTTCCCCCCTGAAATTTTAAAGATTTCCCCAGCTGATAAAATCAAGGAGCTTCAGAAAGAAACATCTACATCTCTCTCAGTTGCTCATATTAACTACCTGTGTTACAATGGTTTTGATGCTAATGTGCTGGTACATTCTGTGTATGTCTTGGCAAAGACACCTTCCCCACGGAGTGGAGCGTGGTGAGAGGACAGGAATGGAAGGCCCAGAGACAAACACTTACATGTACCATCTCACATTTTTATGTTAGTTTTTTTATGTTGTAGGTGATAAGAAAATCAGGTTTCAACAGAGGTAAAAGAAGAAGATGGTGTCTAAGTAAAACTAAGCATCAGTAAGCTGTTTGTTTCTTTTAATATAAACTGACATATATTTTCTACAGACCCTCAATAAGAAGAAGAAAAATATTTAATTAACAAAATTGTCCAAAGAGGCGAGCCACCTTATCTCCTGGAAGGAAGGGACAAGGCCGGGCTCTGTGCTAGGTCCTCCTCTTTCCTAACAGGTTCTACCTCCTCTTCAGCAGCAGAGGATGTCCCAAGGTCAAGGCTGAGGAAAGGGATCTCATTCTGCCCCCTCCAGGGATCACTCTGAACTGTCTCACTGTTACAGAAAACCAAAGAAGAACAAAGCAATACCAGAGAGATGGAGTTACATTTGTTACGTGCTGGTCCAAAGGAAAATGTCTCTCAAATTCTGGGCCCCAACATGCAGGCATTCTCCCTATTTATATGATTTTACCTTCTTTGTCTCCCAAATATGGAGTGTTTCCGGCCCCTTTTGCAAGTTTTTAAAGAGCCGGTATGTGCTGGGACTTGAGACCTCAACCAGAGGCCTAACCTGGCGCCAGCACTGATAACCTTCTCTGAAATAGGTTTAATGACCTCTCTGAAGTGGGAGTAGTCTTAGCAAGCAAGAATTTACAGAAGTCAAATAGCAGGGTTAAAATTTCAAACAGTAGTTTTCATACAAGATGGATGCTTCATCACTAGGCCCAGCAGGATTCAGAAACACTGAGGGGTCAACCTGATTGGTTTCACTAAGTAAGGGACATTCTGTTCTGGAAGGCCAAGGCCCCCCACATACGGCTCTGCACCCACATCCTCACACATGATTCTGCACCCACATCACTGAAGCACGGGAAGATGGCCACCTCCACCAGGAGGGTAGGACTGAGGAGCAGTGGGTGCTGTGTGGTGCTTGGGCTCTCTTGGAAGTGCCACCAACTACCTGGAAAAGAGGATTCCCTGGCCCACTCCCTCCCCACTCATTTGTCCCCTGGCACCCTCTCTGCTCTGATTTCTCTCCATTCCCCCCGGCCCCCCCAAGGCCTCTCTTTATACTATATAAAATGGGCTGAGAATCTCAGAGGAAGTGGGGGGCAAGAAGAGATTAAACAAAGAATTTATATGCATGTATGCATTACCCACTCAAACAAAGTGCAGTGAAGGCTGGGCGGGAGGCGGGGCGTAGGGGGTTATAGAGAGGGTCAATGGGGGCTAAAGGGGGCACCTGTAATACTTTCAACGCTAAAGGTTCATTTTTTAAAGAAAGCTTTCTATGATTTCATATATTTGAGACCTGAAACTGAGGTCCTCCCACTGGCATGCGAACAGAGCCTTGTCTCCAGGTTGTCTCTAAGGCCATCTGTACACCCCCTCAGGATTTCAGGCCAGAAACCACCGGTTTTGCTCTCTCACATGACTCCTGTCTAGCTTTCATAACAAGCTCAGAGAGCAGAACCACCCATCAATCCTGAGATTTCCCACAAAAGAATCACACTCCAGTCCACTGATTTTCCAAAAAGACTAGGCACTACGTGGGGTTTCCCATCTGTAGTGTAGAAACTTATAAGATTTGAAATGGGGAGCATGGATCTCAGCCCACTTCCTGGGATGTGTCTAATACACTGCAAACTGGCAGCCCCTCCCAAAAGCAAAATCCTTTTAACAATCCTTCTCCTACCTTCTTAATTTTCTTTTCTTAATTTCTATATGATAAAAAATGTAGGAGTCATTAACTAGGTCTTGGCAACCTATTTTTTGCTAATCCTGAGACTAATCTGACATATCTCATTGGCATTTATTATTTTAATGCATTGGCCTAAATTTCCCAATGCTTGATTAGCATCTTGTTACAAATGTAATATTTCTGATTTTGAGAGTGCAGTGAGATGTGCTTATCAAAAATTATTGACATGAATTTAAATTGGCCAACTTCGCCGAAGCTGGTTTGGCTCAGTGGTAGAGTGTCGGTCTGCGGACTGAAGAGTCCCAGGTTCAATTCTGGTCAAGGGCATGTACATTGGTTGCGGGCACATCCCCAGTAGGGGTGTGCAAGAGGCAGCTGGTTGATGTTTCTCTCTCATCGACGTTTCTAGCTCTCTTTCGCTCCCTTCCTCTCCGTAAAAAAATCAATAAAATATATTAAAAATAAATAAATAAATAAATTGGCCAACTTCTTTGTAAAGTATTTGGCAATGTATTTCATGCATTTTCTAATGGCCATATTTTTTTAATTTATAGTTCTATTTCTGAGAATTTATTCTATGTATATAATTTTGAATGTAAAATAAAAGGTCTACACATAGAAATCTATCCTTAAATATATCAAAACAATGTAAAAAGAAACAATAAGAGAGAATATAAAATAATGGAAACCCAGGCAATATTATACAGCAATAAAGTATTTATGAAGTATAGACAATAAAATAAAAAAGCAATGATAATTCAATTAAAAATGTAAAAGTTACACTGTAAAATTCTACCTATAATATAATGATAACCACGTAAAATATTTTTAAAGAATTGTTCAAATATTTATGTATGTAATTTTGAAAGTTCAGGAATGTATCAAAGTGACGATCAATAGGTGTTGGGACATTAGGAAAGTTTTTCCACTCTTTTAGTATTATACATGCTTAAAATTTCAAATATATATATATATATATATAATTTCATATACTACTATAATTTTATATATATATAATTTTATATATATATATAGAGAGAGAAGAAATATCTCAGAATGCTGAAAACAATAATCATAAAATGTTGACAACATTAAAATTGAAAATAATAACCATGATGTATTTTATCTTTGAAAGATAAAAAACATTTTGTTTTATTTTCCACATTAAATGTAATCCTAAAATCTTGTAGACTTTGCATCCAAAATGTCTGTACCCTCTGTTCTCTTTTCTAGGCCCTTGGTCACTACTGTAATCCATGTCCTCTTATTCCTACCCTGTCTCCTCTAAAATAAGACAGTGTCTTATATTAATTTTTTCTCCCAAAGTTACGCTAGGTCTTATTTTCAGGGATGTCTTATCTTTACATGCACTAGGTCTTATTTTCAGAGGATGTCTTATTTTCGGGGAAACACCGTATACCTCAACCCTTGTACCAGATTTTTAATTGGCCTTCCTGATTCAAGGAATTTCTCTAATTATTGTTAAATTTTTTTGAATGTTGTGACTTGCACACTGTTGTAACCATGACTGAGCATTAATTCAATGGTAATAATATTCTCCTGCAGTTTTCTGAGGAATATATAAAAAGGGATAATAAATACAAAGTGCTTGGCACATACTAAATTTTCAACGAATGGCAGCCATCATTATTATTATAATTTCACTTGTGTTGTGTAATTCTTTTGTTTGCCCCTTTTAATATGGCTACACTGTGAACCTTCAAATATAGATTTCCCACACAACCACTTAATACCCTATGCAATGTGATCTCAAACACCTTTTCCAGTTTATTTTGAAAAATCCTACCCTCAGCTTCAACCAAGGACAACTTCCTGTTTTCTAGACCCTTCTCTTTGTTGTTCTATAGGGGTGCCACCTGCTCTATTTAGTCCTTCCCCCTCTGTGCCTTTCTGCCTGTGTCCTATCTTTCTAAAATGCCGTATCGTACCTGAAAACTTTCGGGAACCCCCCAACCAAAGTTGATTGCTATCTTCTCTGAAACATCCTTAATTACACACACTCTGCAGTTCAGCATCCTGGTGAGATACCTCTGATATCTGGGGCTTAGCTTTAAAAGCAACCTCCTCAAAGGCAGTGTCTGAGCCTCCAGTAGCCACTATCACATCTCCTTACATGTTTGTTGGCAGGGAAAATAGCTCTAGTTATTTGACGGGTAGAATCAGATCAGTCTTCTGTTCAGCAACCTCCGGTACTGGAGTTCTGGCTAAGAAAGAATTCAGTCAAGACTAAAATATATATATATATATATATATATATATATATATATATATATATATATATATATATATATATGGAAAACTTATTTAGAAAGTCACAGAGGTAGCAGAAGTGAGTTGTAGAAAAAATGGACTCAGGAAGTAAGTTACAGATGTAAAAGAAGGGCCCTTAAGCTCAGGAGAGAGTCCAAGAAAATTTGCCTGTGAGGAGAGAGAGGGGAAGGAAGAGGGGAAAGGCCACCAGGCTGAGGGGTGGAGGAGGGGGAGAGAGAGCAGCTGGGTCCTTAGTCCTAAGGGCTTGTAAGGGTGGGGATTGCAGGGGAGGCCCCAGGGAAGGATCTCAATAGAATATTCACCACTCTGCAGGTGGGATCTTTCAGGGTCCCAGCCTCCACAGATTGGTAGGTGCCAGGACAGGTGCCATCAGTCAATGTAGCTGGTTCAGAGGCAGCCATGGATCCCTTGTCTGGTTTTGCTGCTTTTCAGGGCCTGAAGAGGAAATGCAACTAGATTATTTGATGTGGGTGAGAACCACACTGTCCTGGAGCTTAATGCGGTTCTTACCCACATTAAGGCTACTTTCCAGTCCACATTAGGGCTACTTTTCAACCCTTTGTTTGTTCCCCTTTTAAGGCAGCGTTGGGGGGTGGTGTCTAACCCATATGACTAGCAACATTCCAGGGGGAAAAGGGTCAGGGGAACCACATAACCAGGCATATAAATGGTCAGAGGGTCTAAAAGGCATGGCCAGTGATATGCTAGGGAGGCAAGGTCACCCTGGGAGAGATCCTTTTCACCATGTCAGTTGGCAGGCACCCGGCCTTACCCCCACCTCCGTGACCTTCTGTACCTGGCCCATTGTCCTTGCTCTGCTCATGTCTGTCTAACTGCCAACCACATATCTAGTTACTCCACATCTTCCAGTAGATGTTTTGCTTCTCTAGAACAGAAATATTATCCTCAACTCCAGTTAGTGTATTTTAAGCAATGAAGGCTCAAAAAATGTGTGAAATTATATTACAAATTGAAAAATGTATCATTACACTATACTGGTAAGGAAAATCCTCATTTGAAAATTGTTACTAAAATCTTTTAGTTAATATCTCTGTATCAACATACACACAGAAATCATTCACATTCTCTCACATACTTTCACACACACATCCATTCATACACATTTACACACACACATACACACACATCTCTGGGTTCTTGGTCCCTGCAATGATTTACATAATGTTCAGTAAACCCCACTTATATGAATCCTTGGAAATGCTCTAGTAGCTGGATCTCCCAGTGGAAGCCACGATCTGTTGTATTCAGGATATAAAGAAATGAAATGGAATGAGAGAGAGGAAAAAAACACCAAAAAAACTAGTGATGTGAAATGTAAGGGTAAACCTTTGGGAACAATAATGAATTCAGTGTAGTTCATGTGATGGTACAGTTTTGTAAAGACTGACAGAAAGTTCAAACCGATGCAAAGTTAGAAAAAAGTTGAAATTCAAAATATGAAGGAAAGCAATCATGCAGATCTATAACACTATAGCCTTTCTCAGCAGCAAATGTGTTGTTCATTTTAGAATTCTATGAAACATAGCTTGATATTTTTAATATTTCCTTATAGAGAGAAATAGGAAAAGAATATTGTGTAATAGTTTTAATAAAAATAAACCAGAAGTTAAAAATAGTTATATAATCTCTTATAAACATGATCAAAAATGAAAGAAAATGTCTTTCACAGTTACAGTATTTCATCCTCAAATCTTTTCAAAAATGTTTCTGAGCAAATGGAGATGTTCAGTCCTTCCTGACTCTTCACCACGGTCCCTGGCTTTCTCAGAAAACTTGAACACTTGTTTTCTCTTTCTTCTCTCTTCACCCTCTGTTGCCCTTTAGACTGTTCCCATCAGCATTTGTAAACATGTTCAATATTTCCCACTATAATCAAAACCCTTCCACTCACCCATTTGCCTTCTGTCTCCCAATTTCTCTCTCTTTTCCCCACTTACCACAGAATTACAAAATTCTTTATACCTGCTTTCTCCATTGTTCGGCCCTCTCACTCTTCCAACCTGTTTAACTTGAAAAACATTAACTTATGGTGAATAACAATATTCTCCCCACAAGATGTTTAGTGTATGTCCTATGCTGGAAGTCTGTGAACATGTTACCTTAGATGGCAAAAGGAACTTTTCAAATGTGATTTTCTGAACTATTTTGAGATTAGAATAGTATGCTGGATATTCCAAGTGGGTGCAATAATATAGTCACAAGTGCCTTTATCAGAGAAAGGAAGTGGAAGAAACAACCACAGGAGAGCAGCAGAAAATAGAATGACATAAGCAAGAGGTGGGGGTGATGTGAGTAAGTGTCTTGAGCTAGGGATTGTAGCTGCTTTCTAGATGTGAGAAATGGCAAGGAAACAGCTCTCCCAGGATTTGCAGAGGGAATCAGGCCCACTCATACCTTTCCTTTTACCCAGTGAAATTAATTTCTCACTCTGGACTCCAGAACAGTAAGAGTATAAATTTGTGTTGCAGTAAGCCACCAAATTTGTAGAAATTTCTTACAGCATTGGTAAGTAAATACTATAATACTGACCCATGCCCTAAGTCAAATAGCCGACAAATTCCAGAGTTCCTCCCATTTGACTTACCAATAATAACATGGAAGCTACGTCTATACCACTAATTTTCTTATTGGATCTAGGACTCATTTTGTCAGATTCTTGTGCTTATCCCTTCCTTTCTACCAAAATAGTAAAGGTTAGAGTTGCTCAAGACTCAATCTAAAACCACATCCGCTAGCTCTTAAAAGCAAAAGCTCCAATTCATCTCTGCTTGGTTCCAATATACGCACATGGTCATTTGCAGCATTATACTTGATTATCATACAGACATTTCAAATTTTAATTTGTCCATAAATAAATTAACTTATTTTCCCTTAAGTTTGATTTATTTCAAGTGTTAAAAATCTCAGGGGGAAAAATCTAGAAAACTACACGTTTCTAATCTAAAATTTCAGTTATAATTGACTTATTTCTCTTTCTCTCATACCATATGCAATCAATCCCTAAGCCTGATTAAATCAGCCTCTTATATGTCTACTAGAGGCCCAATGCATGAAATTCTGCAAGGGGCTTGGTCCTCACAGCCCTGGTGGCTTGCCTCAGCCCTCATAGCCCCAGCTTCATCCAGAAGATCGTCTGGAAGAATGTCTGGAAGGTCTAATTAGCATATTATGCTTTTATTATTATAGACTGTGGCCAATATCAAATGATCCTATTCTAGTTTAAGTCACAACCTGGGACATGGCAAAACTAATGCAGTAGTCTTATGGAACAGGCCCCCTCATAGTGTGCAATATAGCAGCATTAGTTCAATTGTATTCAACTTCCACATACACAAGCCAATCTCCACATAACAGACACAGTAATATTAAAACATTCAGATCCACACATACACACACATCATAGATTATTACTTATTTTATCAACACTCTTAGAATTAACACTCTTTAGAATATAAAGTGATTTAAGAAATCTTTTCTTTAGATGTTGATTTCTTCCTCATTCTCTACCATCTTTTCTCACAATTCTATCTCTTCCTCTCTAACCATTGTCACAGTCTCCTTCTTTAAGCTCATTGGAGTTTTTGTTTACAGCTCAGGGCCATGAAATTTTCTATCCTCTTTGTCTGGAATTCTCTCCACCACCTCCCTATTTTTCTCATTGCCTAATTCTCACTCATTCTTCAGTTATATCTCAAATATCAGGGAATTGTTGTCTGATGTCCTTTCCAAAAGTAAGTTAGAGACTACTGTGATATTCTCCTATATTACCCACCTTTTAACTTTTAAATGCTCATAATGTTTAAATATACTTAGGAAAATTATCTTCTCTTATTAGATTTGTTTGTTTTTTCCTTAGCCTTATAGAAATATCAATGAAATTTATGTATATAAAAGCTAAGCGACTGAATGACTGAATGACTGAACAATCAGTCTACAGGTTACTATGATGCACACTCACCACGAGGGTGTAGACATTCAATGCAGGAGCTGCCCCCTGGTGGTCAGTGTGCTCCCATGGTCAACCTCTAGCAATCCCTCCCCCTGGCTGGCTGGCCCTGGTGGCCCCAATCAGAACCTCCTGTAGCTCCTCCCTCTCCCCCGCCACCCCCCCCCCACCTCTCCAGCCAACCTCTCTCAGCCCCTCCCCCACCTGGCCAACCTCCTATAGCCCCAATTGGCCCCGATTGCTGGCCAGGCCAAGGGACCTCCACCATTCACAAATTTGTGCACTGAGCCTCTAATATAATATATTACACATATTATACATTTAAAAGTGTAAAATTTGATAAGTTTTGATGTGCATGCATACCCAAAAAACCATCATCACATTACCCTGAGAGTGAACATATACATTACCCAGAAAGTTTCCTCTTGTCTCTTGGTTCTCACAAGGTCATACTGCATTTGTCTTGTTCATGATGTGTCCTGGGCATGCATTCCAGATATATGCCTGGCACACAGTGGCGCTCAAAATATATTTGATGGATTAATTGGCAAGCAAAGATATTTTCAAAAGCATTACATATATTATAGAAGGAAACACTGAGAGCCATCAATCTAGTTCTTATGATGGCAAATTTTATAAAATAATACAAAACTATGCACCATTGAAATTATTCTTTATAAGAACATTGAATTATATTTTATTATACTTAAGTAGAAAATTGAGGATTAAAAGGATCTATAAAATATTATCCTGATCTTACACATTTACATGCATTTTATGAGTAGCTAAGAAGAAGAATAGGCATTGACACAAAAACTATAGCAGTGAAGAAAGGATGGGTGTCTAACTTTCTTTCCTATGCTTTTCAGGAACTTTCAATGACAGTGTGTCATAATATGCTTAATGGGACCTTTCCTGTGTCTTGGAATTTTGGCTAAAGCCCCATAAAGAGGAAAACAAGTAGTAAGTATTTCCATATTCTAAACAGAACAGCCAAAAAGCTGTCATATTCCCCATTCTTGAGTTTTCTATGAGATAATCAAATTTGTCTTTCTTCTGTCATCCCCGCCATTTTAGCCAGACTATGAAACGGAAGATATAATTTTGTTGAGGAGGAAAGTTGGCAGAAAGGTACAGCATTCTAGAACATTTTCCATCCCATCCCATATCTAGGGGAAAGGCAGAGGATGCCATTCATTTAAGTGGTTCTTTTTTTTTTTTTTTTAATATATTTTATTGATTTTGTACAGAGAGGAAGGGAGAGAGATAGAGAGTTAGAAACATCGATGAGAGAGAGTCATCGATCAGCTGCCTCCTGCACACCCCCTACTGGGGATATGCCCGCAACCAAGGTACATACCCTTGACTGGAATCGAACCCGGAACCCTTCAGTCCCCAAGCCGACGCTCCATCCATTGAACCAAACCGGTCTCGGCATAAGTGGTTCTTATATTCCCAAAAACAATGCTCTTAGAAACTAAACATGATAGCAAGAAAGGTAAAGGTGCATTGCTAACCTGAGCTGGATGCTTGCTGAGCTGCATTTGATCACAGGCCTACCCATGCAGCTACATGAGTGAAGCATGGTAAGAATGGTCTTAGGAGCTTCAACTTGTTCCTTTGAAAATTGAGAACTTCTGTCCTGGGATCTTCTCAAGGACAATTTTTACTACAGAGGGGGCAGAAAGAGTCATCCTAACCTCTATGGGTATGGCAAAGAAAAAAATGTTCTAGCTTCTTAAGTAACTAGTGGATACTGTAAAAAGTAACCAGTTCAAGCCATTCTGATGGGTCCCTGACCAAGTGGGCTCCCTGCCATAGGAATGAGACACTACCATAAGCAGCTTTGAGATGAATTGATGAGGAAAGAAGATGACGTATCACCTAGAGAACTGTGCAGTATAAAAATCCAAGAACAAAGAGCCTATCTCTGTTTCATGGAAAAAGCCAGAATTTGAGCATGTGACATACTCAGAAGGTCTGAGGGCTAAAAGAAAACGAAAGCAGCACCAAACATTTTTTCCCCCCATTTTATACCATTCCTCATATATCCCCTCGCTACTCCCATTGCCCTAACTTTGGAAAAGTCAGGGGATGATAAATGAGTGATGAGTGGGTGGAGATAGAGAACAAGGTGAGTGAAGTTACAGACCATGCTTCCTTTCTTGTGTGGCCCAGCCAGTGAGTCATACTTGAATATTGAGAATGGAGAGGACTTGACTTGTGTGTAAGATAGAATCCTAATATATAAAGAGCCAGGGCCCGTAGCATCCAAAACGACCAAACAGACAACCGATTGACAGGCTGTGCATGCAACAGGCTCGGGTGGGTGGGGACTGGCAAGCAGGCTGAACTGCTGACCTCTCAGTCCCTGCTGGGTCGCGGGCGCCATGGCAACCTAGCACTGACTGCCACCGCCAAAGCAGGTGCGATGTGATTGCTCAGGGGGCCTCACCATAGCCCCACGATTGACCCAAAGAGGGAGGCCCAGGCCACTGGCTGGGGGGCTCTGCGATTGCCCCGAAAAGAGAGGCCCAGGCCACCCATCTGGTGGATCCCACTCTTAGGACCCTTCTTTAGCCTTGATTACTTCCTTAAGCTAAATACAGCCACACTTGGAATTTGGACTTCAAGACATGAATTTTGGGGCCACACAAACATTCAGTCCATAGCATAGTTTATTAGAGATATTACATATTGGGGATGGTAAGAAAACAGGAAACATGCTCATTTATTTATTGAGTATACATTTATTGAGTGCTTAATATGTACTTGGCTTTATGCTAAATATTAGTGATAAAAGCTGTTTTCCAGGAGACCCTAATAATCTTATGAAGCAAGAGTCATAATAAATTGCAATGCAGTTTAAATGATATAATGGAAACATTATAAAGCACTCTGAAAACACAAATGAGGGAGCAACTAGAGCTGTCTATAGGAGCTGGGAAATAAATTACAGAAAAGTAAATACTTATTTGGGTCTTAAGTGCTGATTAGTATTGTATAATGCATAGAAAATAAATCATATATAATAGTAATGGGATACAGTTTCTCAGGTGATGGCTTTTGTTTGCTTCACACTTCTCAGTTACAGATTTTTATAAAACTACTTTCTGAGTGGTGCCAACATAGGCTGGAGTCACTCTGTCCTCATCTCCTCCTCACTGAAATCCTCAGAGGAACAAATGGAAAGTAGGAAGAACCCCACCACTGTTCCTGTTTTCCAAAGTTGGCATTGTTTTAGTGGTCCCAAGAAAACCCTTCCAGTCTCCCTCCACTAGACATTGGTCTCACAGATAGTGGTAAGTTTCTAAAGCCAACATAAAAGCTAAGTATGCATATTATGGGACCACAAGAATCATAACATGAGCCATATGACGTGTATATAAAACAACAATGTTTGTCCAGTACTTAGCATTCTTAAAGTGAATATCTACATTTAGCCAATCTAATCAGATCATTTCCATTGCTAATTATTAGAATATACATATAACTTATAATTATGATCTCTAACACTCACATTTGTACAGTATCTTTTAGTGCACTAGGGCACATTATTAAGTATTATTTGGTCATGGTCAATTGACAAAGAGATAGCCACAGCATATGAATATTAATGAGATAAAGAACAAGAGACAAAAATATAATAATTAAATGTGAGTGCTAAGTACCAGACAGTATTTTTAGTGGCTTATCAGGCAGTATCTCATGGAATCCTCAAGACAACATCATGAGGTAAGTACTCTTATCATCTCCATTTTACTCATAAGGTACAAAGAAGTTAACTAACTTGCTCATGCTCACACAATAGAATATAAAACTGGGAGGGGAGCTCTGGCCCTCATATGCTACAATATATGGTCAAGAAAAAAAAGAAGACATGTTAATCAGTACTGCAGAGAAACAATGTGATTGAAGCACAAAAATTAACCTGTGATAAAATAATTACTTCCTTTTTGTTTTCTACAGATTTTTCTTCTAATTTCTCGAACTGCATCAAAAAATAAATTCTAAGTATTAGTTGACCAAATAAAAAATGCTATACTGCAAGTCTATGACCTATTTAGAAATATAAAGAAAGAATAAATGTCTAACAGCAAAGGAGAAAGAAAAATTTACATATTTTTACATATTATTAAGAATCAGCCTTGCATTTCCCCTTATGAGTAGCATCCCAAAGACCTGCAGTGTCTACTGTGTTAAGTGTTAGTTCAAGAGATTAAGGGCACTGATGGGCATCCAGTTCAACGTTATTTCCTTCTCCTTGCAACCTGGCATCACTATACATCTGTTTTGTTGATTCAGAAGAGCACTTGAGATGCTTTAGAGTTGATTTTGACAAGTGCTACAATTTGATAGAGGAAGATAATTCTTGCTGAGATGATTTTCAAAGTACAGAAATTATATTTTTGAGTAGATAGTAC
The DNA here is from genome assembly GCF_014108245.1 of Pipistrellus kuhlii. Classification (NCBI taxonomy): domain Eukaryota; kingdom Metazoa; phylum Chordata; class Mammalia; order Chiroptera; family Vespertilionidae; genus Pipistrellus; species Pipistrellus kuhlii. The sequence goes on from NW_023425405.1 coordinate 2,241,139, forward strand.
CTTTCTTTATGATCAGACTTTTCATTTAATATACAGCATGCTTAAGCTTGGTAATCACATTTTCCTTTTGCTGAAAAAATTGACGAATGTCTCTCATCTCATATATTAAAACATCACCAATTAAACCTTATCCTTGATTCTGGTTATTTTCTTTGTTGTAGATAAAGAATGTCTGCCAAATTTAAAGATATCAGACTTATAAAATGCTATATGAATATGGAATGGGTTTATTAATTAAATGAGAGCCTCCTGGTCATGTGACTAAGCTGATTGATGAGTCCCCGGGATACACATTTTCTACATGCTTCTAAACCCACAAAACTGAGAATTAATTAGTCGTGCCTTAAAGACTGCAGACTTCTCATTGATAGAATAATCACTTTTAAGGAGTAAAATATATGGGTGTAATTTTAATTTATATTTTATAGTATTCTTTTATTACATGGACCTTCCCATTAGTTTAATTATAAGAATATTTTAATATTTAATATTTGAGATTATTCTTGATGAAGAATTGTCATTGCTTTGCTTTAACTAATGCTATTCCAAAAGTTGACACATTTTAAGGCTTTTCTAATGCCAGCTGAAGATTCTAACTTGGTTTAAAGAAAACTGAATGGTTCAGTCTTGGTATCTTAGCCCTGTTTGCAAGGTTCATCTTCACATCATACCCTCATTAATTAAAGCCTTTATTATGATGTGATGAAAAGTAAAACCTGATCCAGGCCTCCATGTGAGAAAATCATTTCTAAGTATGTGATACATCGTTGTGTAATTCTATACAAGAATAAATGGGAAAGCATGCTCAGTATGAGAGAGGGTTATGGTGAACACACTCTGCACTCCTTCCAGATGCTGGTGTCAGAGTTGAAATGGGAAACAGCCCTCAGAATTGGTACCCCATTACTGAAGTTTGCTGCTGTCAGTGTAGTTTCTCTTGATTCCCTAATTAGCAACCTAAATTCTAGAGCTAACAAATAGCTCTTGCTATAATTTCTAAAGTGGGTTTTCTCAGTCCAACATACATAATTCAATAATTGTTACTTTTGTTATATGGGCTAGAAAGAAAGCCTTCAGTTTGGAACTTTATTCTACTATTTTCTAACTAAAGAACGTTGAAAAGATTTTTCATAAATCCAAGCCATACATTCCAAATGAACACCCTGAATATCCTGGGCTTGTAAGTTTTGTAATGGAACCACAAAGAAGATACACTAGAATAATTATTGTAAAATTTTAACATGGTGCCTTGTACATAAGAAACTTGTAAAAACCAATCACTGTTTACTGCTTCTTTTCATCACTAATGCCACTTTCTTACTCCATGCTTAGTTTATTATAATAAAAAGGATATCCTAATGCTTCATTCTTCCATTTTCCACCATCAGTTCTCTTATACAACAGTGATTATTATAAAATACTGCTTTAATTTCATAAACCCCATATTAGAAATAGGCCACACTTCTTTTAAAACCACAGAATTCAAAGCTGTCTATTACTTGGCTCCAAAACATTCATAGTCTACTTTTTTGTTATTTCCCTATAGAAGCTTGTTCTCTTATTTTAACTGAATTATCTTTTGATGATTCCTTCCCTTTCACATTTTCACACTTGTCCAAATGGTATAAAGGTAAATACCATAGAGCATGATAGAAACATTTTTACATAATAAAATTTCAGCTGATTCTTGTACTCATTATGAATACACATACTGTTCAATCCCAAATATCAGGACCATCATAGATAAGAACTCTCAGTATTAATTGAATTTGTCACTAACTGTGATTTGTACTTATAATCCATTTTATTTCTACCCCTGTTATGGATACATGTGTATGAGTATATATTTCTATAAACCTGAGAATGTTTCCTTACTCTGGTTAAGAGCAAAAATATTTTTAAATATTTTAATTGATATTTTAGAGAGAGATAAATGAGGAGAGAGAAGGGGAGAGAGAGAAAAAAAGAAAGAAAGAGAGGGAGGGAGAGAAAGGGGGAGAGAGAGAGAGAGAGAGAGAGAGAGAGAGAGAGAGAGAGAGAGAGAGATATGACAGCATAACATCCATAAGTTGTCTCCTGAATGCCTTCTACTAGGATCAAACTGCAACATTGGCATGTGCTCTGACCTGGAATTGAATGAATAGGACCCTGGTGTGAAGGACAATGGTCAGCCAACGGAACCACAATGACCAGGGCAAAGAGCAAGTATTTGTAACTTCATATCACCTTCTAATTAATGGTTAACAATAGTTTACCTTCTCAAGATCATTATTATTTATTCAGTAGTAAGAAATATAGATATAGACGCAATAGAAAGATGGCTGAATATGTACTGATCAAAAACTGCACTTTCCATCCTAGCTGGTTTGACTCTGTGGATAGAGCATTGGCCTGTAGACTGAGGGGCCCTGAGTTCATCTTTGGCCAAGGGCACATGCCAATGGGAGGCATGCTGGAGGGAACTGATTAATGATTCTCTTTCATCATTGATGTTTCTATCTCTCCTTCTCTGAAATATATATATTTAAAAACTGCACTTTTCAAATGTAATATCTGGGTAAGTCCATATTTTTACTGTGATCTACCCTTTGATTTTTAAAAAATTGGGATTAGAAAAAAAACAATGGTGACCCCTTCATGTCGCTCTACTACACAAAAATGCATCTAAGAGAATATCTCACCCAAGTCAGAGAGAAGACATGAAAATGAAATGACATTAGTTAGAATTAGATAATCACTTACCAAAAGATTTCTCTCTCTCTCTCTCTCTCTCTCTCTCCTCTCTCTCTCTCTCTCCTCTCCTCTCTCTCTCCTCTCCTCTCCTCTCTTTTCCTCTCCTCTCCTCTCCTTTCCTCTCCCTCTGGCTTAATAGCTTTCTTGAGGTATAATTAACATATTATAAAATGTATCTTAAACTTACAGTTCAATAAATGTTAATAAATTTATAGAATAATCAGCCAAAACCACAATTTAGCTTTAGAATACTTCTCTTGTTCAAAACATTCCCTCACATGACCAATAATAATTAATTACCCCCTCCCCTTTTTGGAGGTCATATAACTTAACAAAAATGGGAATGGACATAAAAAGATAATTTTCCAAAGAGGACATAAGGGATGCCAAGAAGCATATGAAAACCTGCTCAGTCACTAATCATCCGAGAGATGCAAATCAAAACAACAATGCAGTACCATCTCACACCTGTCAGAATGACTATCATCAACAAATCAACAAATGACAAGTGCTGGCAAGGATGTGGAAAAAAAGGAACCCTCGTGCACTGCTGGTGGGAATGCAGACTGGTGCAACCACTGTGGAGAACAGTATAAAGTTCCCTCAAAAAACTATAAATGGAACTCCCATTTGACCCAGTGATCTCACTTCTAGGAAAATATCCCAATTAACTAGAAACACCAATCAGAAAGGATATATGCACCCATATGTTCATAGCAGCACAATTTACCATAGCTAAGATTTGGGAATAGCCTAAGTGCCCTTCAGCAGATGAGTGAATTAGAAATCTGTGGTACATGTACACAATGGAATACTACGCTGCTGTAAAAAAGAAGAGATTCTTACAATTTACAACAGCATGGATGGAACTGGAGAGCATTATGCTCAGCGAAATAAGCCAGTCAGAGAAGGCTAAATATCACATGATCTCACTCATTTGTGGAATATAATGAAAACATAAACTGATGAACGAAAAACAGATCTAGAATCAGGGAAGCATCAGTCAGACTATCAAACCTCAGAGGGAAGGTAGAGGAGGGTGAGGGTAAGGGGGAGAGCTCAACCAAAGGACTTGTATGCATGCATATAAATCTAACTAATAGACGCAGACACCAGGGCGGTGAGGGCATGAGTGGGGAGGTTGAGGGGGGACAATGTGGGGATAGGGACACATATATAATACCTTAATCAAAAAAGGGGAAAAAGAAACAGCTAGAACCATGAAAAAAAATAGTTAATATCCCCAATATCCCTATTGCCAGTAAACAACTAATCTTTATACTGAATCTATAACTTTGCCTTTTCTAGAAATTTCATATAAAGGAAATCATAAAAATATGCATTCATTTAATTCTGGCTTTTTCCAAACTTAGCACAATATTATTGAAGAATCTAGTTGGATCCTTTCATTGTATGGATATATATCACAGCTTATTTAGCCATTCATCAATTGATGATCATTTATATTGTCTCCATTTATAAAATGACTATGCATGGAAAGACATGAAGAATATTATGCTAAGTGAAATAAGCCAGTCAGAGATAGACAAATACTTTATGATTTCATTCATGTGTAGAATCTAGTGAACAAAATAAATAAAATAAAAACAGACTCTTAGATACAAAAAGCAGACTGATAGCTGGAAGGGGAGTTGGGAAGCTCCATGAAAAAAGTGAAGGGATTAAACAAAAAAAGAAAGCAGCTCATAGATACACGCAACAGTTCACTGAACATTGTTTACTAGCAATGACACTTGGATTTAAATACGTAGACATGTAATATTTATTTAAGTCAGTGAAATTACTATGGTGTTTTATCCAACTTATAGCCTAGTCACTGATATTTGTTTAAAACAACTGAATTAATAACAAAACATACCCTATTAATTTCATTATAAGCAAATATTGATTAAAACATTTTAAAATTAACAGGATGTTAATTTTTACATATGACATACAGTCAAGAAATTTTGTCAATTAAAGCTGAAGTCCATTTAATCGAAGTCTGCAAAATTCAGGGTACACTGTATACCTCCAGAGCAGTAAGGTTTCATAGTAGACATGCAATTAATATTTATCAAATTAATGAACTCTGCTAGTATTTCTACATTTAATGTTTCCAACTTAACACATACATTTCCCTGTGGATCAAATGTTTTCTTTGTATCTATTGGACAAGTTGGAACTCATTTTTTAGATTAAAATTAACCATATATTCTTCCTTGTAATATAAATTGCTCTGTTTAGTACAGTTTTTTATTCTTTATTGTATATAGCCACCAGATCGGGAATATGGCTTATTGTAACTACCCACCATCACAATTATTTACACAGCAAATTGTGTCTTTTTCATCTTTGTAATTCCTGCAACTCAGCACTGTGACTTAAAAATTATTGGTGAGTAAGTGAACAGAACTCATTATCTTTTTTTTCCAAATCTGCTTTCACTGAAACCAAGATATTTTTCCGTCAAACTATTAAGAAATTTGATTCCACTTTTTTTTAGTCCTCTAAATCTGGGTTGCTAGCTCTCTTGTTGATAACTATCTCTATGTCAAGGCTTCATCAATATGTCAGGTTTGAATCATACTTTTTCTAAGTTGTGTGTAAACAATGATACCTGAACTCTAGTCAAATCATACTTGACGGAGAAGGTTTTCTTTAGAAAAGGTACTGTAAATTATTGGTGCTTGTCAACACATGACTGTTACTATGTTTTCTGATAAGTAACATTTTTTGTAAATTAATTTTAAAGCTTTGCTTCAGAACATGTTTAAACTGCTTTGGGGTGGCTCAGTTGGTTTAGCAACATCCTGTGGCATTGAAAGGTTGCCAGTTCAGTTCCCAGTCATGGCACATACCTAAGGCAACCAATCCACATTTCCATGTTTCTCCTCCCTCTCTCACAAGTATATACTAGAGGCCTTGTGCATGAAATTCGTGCATGGGGGTGGGGGTGTGTCCCTCAGCCCAGCCTGCACCCTCTCCAATCTGGGACCCCTTAAGGGATTGGGCCTAAATGAGCAGTCAGACACCCCTCTCACAATCCAGGACTGCTGGCTCCCAATTGCTTGCCTGCCTGCCTTCCTGATTGCCCCTAACTGCTTCTCCCTGCCAGCTTGGTCACTCCCTAACCACTCCCATGCCAGCCTGATTGATGTCTAACTGCTTCCCTGCCAGCCTGTTTGCCCACAACTTCCCTCCTCTGCCAGCCTTATCACCCCTAACTGGCCCTCTTCTGCAGGGTTGATCACCTCCAACTACCCTCCCTTACAGGTCTAGTCCCTCTGAACTTCCCTTCCTTGCAGGCTTGGTGCCTCCCAACTGCCCTCTCCTGCTGGCCATCTTGTGGTGGCCATCTTGTGTCCACATAGAGACAGGATCTTTGACCACATGGAGGCAGCCATATTGTGTGTTGGAGTGACGGTCAATGTGCATATTACTCTTTTATTAGACAGGCTAGAGGCCTGTTGCATGGTTGGGGGCTGGCTGGTTTGCCCTGAAGGGTGTCCTGGATCAGGGTGGGGGTTCCCTTGGGATATGGGGCAACCTGAGCGAGGGGCTTGTGGTGGTTTGCAGGCTGGCCATGTCCCCCAGACACCCCAAGTGGAGGCCCTGGAATCTGTAATTTATTTACCTTCTACAATTGAAACTTTGTATCTTGGAGCTGAGCCAAGCCTCCTGCTCGCTCCATGGCCAGCAGCCATTTCTGTTGAAATTTATGTATCTTCTATAATTGAAACTTTGCAGCCTTAAGCAGAGGTCTGGGCCAGTCAGGATGTGTAGAAAGCTTGGCTTCTAGGATTGCCAAGGGGCAACCCTAGCTTCCCTCTCTTTCCAACTCTATGGCTACCACCATTTCTGTTTGGACTTATTTACCTTCTATAATTAAATCTGTGTAGCCTTGAGTGGAGGCTTAGGCTGGCAAGGCAGGCAGAAAGCTTGGCTTCCTCCATTGCCTGAGAAACCTAAGCCTGCCTCCTGCTCTCTGTGGCTGCAGCCATCTTGGTTGGGTTTATCTGCATACTTGCTCTGATTGGCCGGTGGTGTGGCTTGTGGAGTGGTGGTTAATTTGCATATTTCTCTTTTATTAGGTAGTATATACTCTCTTACTCTCTCTAAACATGTCCTTTGGTGTGGATTAAAAAATAAAGTAAAATAAAAATTGCTTATTATATCTTTCCTGTTCCTAGATGTATTTAGATAAACATACAACAACCATTAAATAGTTTGAAAGGAAATAAATATTTACTGAAAATTAATATTTTATCTGCATGACCTAGTTTAAGCCAATAGAATAGGATGGAAGTATTGTTTGCATCTCATTAAAGACAAATGCTTTTCCCCTTAACCCTAGCTTTCCCTTCTCTCTTCCTACTCACTACAAATGGAAACAGGAATCTGGAGGAATCAAAGCAGCAATGTGGTAAGGATAGCAAAGTGGCTCACAAGCTTGGGTCAATGGACAGCTCTCTGGAAGAGAGCCACATATTTGCCCTGAAATATTATAGATGAGAAAAACAAAAACAACTTCCATTTTATTTGAACCAGTGCATTAAATGTTTGTTGTTGTTACACCAATATGGCTTATGCACTGACGTATCACATGACAATGAAGTCAAGGTCTTCACTGGTCTTAGGATAAATGCTAAATTTTTTATAAGGCCCCGTGTGTGATGTGGTTTCGGCTTATCTCTTAAGCCTTATCTTGAGACATTCTCCTTGTTTCACACCTTGTCCTACCCTTTGAAAACCTTCTATCAGTGGCCTCCTGCATATCATAGGGTCTTTCCATGTGCTTTTTTCTATTCTGGAAAATTTCTCTCTTCCACCCAATAAATTTCCCCTTGTGAGTCCCCACTTACCATTCATATCTTAGCTCAAGCTTAATATCCTCATGGAAATGTTCCCTGACTTCACAGTCTAGGTCAGATTCCTTTGTTATATACTTTAATAGCACCCTGCTTCTGTCCTTCAGAGCTTTTATCTCTGCAATTTTGCATTTTTTTCCTGTGATCATTCAAATAATGACCCTCCATTAGGCTTTGAGCTACATGACAGCCAAGCCTATGCTTGCCTTAGCTCATCACTATCATCCCAAACATAGCACAATATCTAGCTTCTAGCTCGTATGCAATAAATAAGTTAAATGAATGAACATGATCTCATTAATGATGTCTTTCTATGCATGAGGCTTTCCATTGTTAATTCACTACACCTGGTCTCCATCATCACCAAACTTACATTACCTAGCTTTTAATCATTCCACCATAATGTATTCGTATTAATGGCAAGTGTTAATAATATAAGTTTTTTTAAATATATTTTATTGATTTTTTACAGAGAGGAAGAGAGAGGAATAGAGTTAGAAACATTGATGAGAGAAAATCATCGATCAGCTGCCTCTTGCACACCCCATACTGGGGATGTGCCCGCAACCAAGATACATGTCCCCAACCAGAATCAAACCTAGGACCTTTCAGTCTGCAGGCCAATGCTCTATCCACTGAGACAAACTGGTTTTGGCAATAACATAAGTTTTTGATATGCTGTTAGTGGCAAACCAGGAGACTAGAAATTACCTTTTCAAAATTAATATACTAAATGAGAGTTAAAACAAACATGGAAAAGTCACTGAAAAACCTTAATCTAGTTACCATATATTCATTGCAAAACACTTTAACAGAAACTTCTAAAATATTAACTTCTCTTATGAACCGTATTTTTCGGACCATAAGACGCTCCGGACCATAAGACGCACCAGTTTTTAGAGAAGGGAAATGAAGAAAAAAAGATTCTGAAACAAATAGTGTCTTAAAATATTTTATGTGCATTAAAACCCAACATCACAGTCATAAACACATGTAATCAACCCTGTAAAGTAAACAGCAGCATTTAGAACCATTTTAGAGCTGGGCAAGCACACAGAGACCACACAGAGCCGGGCAAGTAAAAAAACTTTTTTTTTAAAGTATATGTGTAGGCTATATTTGGACCATAAGATGCAGGGACTTTTCCCCCCCACTTCTGGGGGGGAAAAGGTGCGTCTTATGGTCCGAAAAATACGGTATATGTAAATACAGATTTCTTTGGTCCTTTCATATAATGAGGTTACTAGGCATTAATCCTAAATCAATCACTAATTTACCCAATTAAGATTTTATAAAACTATTCTTCTAGAAGATGCATTTAAAAGATAAGACATTTTGTACAGAGCAATTCCTAGATTTCTAAGACAGCTTTGACTTTGAAATGGAATGTGGTCTAAGAGAAAGGGGATGTCAGTTGCGAAATGATCTAAAGGTCATTCTCCCAATTCAATTATTTGATCAAACTTAACATTCAAGCCTTTTTGTTTTATGGAATAGGGATGGAGGTCATTTCTTCCATAGTTATTTCCTGCTGAGAAGGTATGTCGCGATCATAAGAAGATAGACTTTGATTATAGTCGGCTAGAACACTATAGATTCCAGGGCGTCAAGAGACAGTTGGTGAAGGCTGGAAAGCAATCCTGAAGGAAAGATGAAAAATGATGCAGAATACATGGGCCAAAATGTAGAATGATGAAGAGAAATGTAAATGGCCCTATGAAGGGAAGTAGATACCAATTTTTTTATCTTTTAGCCAGTAGTTTCATGAATTTGCAAACTATGGGTAAAGCCTCTAATTAAATTCTTCTAGGCCAGTGTTCGGCAAACTCATTAGTCAACAGAGCCAAATATCAACAGTACAGTGATTGACATTTCTTTTGAGAGCCAAATTTTTTAAACTTAAACTTCTTCTAACACCACTTCTTTAAAATAGACTCACCCAGCCCATGGTATTTTGTGGAAGAGCCACACTCAAGGGGCCAAAGAGCTGCATGTGTTTTGTGAGCCAGAGTTTGCCAATGAGGAATGAAAGTCAGTGAGAGTAAGTGGACAGATGAGGGAAATTGTGGAATGTCACTCACCTAGAGAAGGTTGGTCAATGGGATGGTGATTAGGCAATGGAGAAGGAGAGGTTCCTGTTCTCATGTCCTCTTTGGTTCAAGAGGGCCCAAAAGGAAGGGAGACCTAACCGAGGCCTGTGACCATGCTATACAAGGAGGATTCAGAGGTAAGCCCAGTACAAGCTGCTGCTGCCTACTGCTCTCTGAGTAGCAGACTTGGGATAACTTAAGCTGGAGTGATGGCTCCCCTTTTCTGTGGAACCCACTTGAGTTTCAGTACTAACTGTTAGGGTCACCAAAGGAGGTACCCATAAGGGCAAAGGTGGTAAAGAATTATAAATTTATGGATCATCTAGAAACCAGATGGGCTGAAGCACCATGATGGAGAGTCAGAGGTTTTAAAGTACTCCAGGTGAGCTTTTTTGGCAGGGAACTCTTTGGGCTGGTGTGGATCCTAAGCAAGTTGGGAGGGGAAAGTTACTTGTCATAACAGATAGTATGTGATCTATGGAAAGGGAATGTCATTTGCAAAATGATCTAAAGGTCACTTTCCAGGGGAGAAGGTATCAATTTGAATCTTTGATCAAACCTAACAGGTGTTTATTTTCCAATGAACACATATAAGTCTGTTTGATCTTTTTAAAAATTGTAAAATTGGAGAAGAATTTTTCTAATTGCTTATTTTACTAAGTTGAACGCAATGGCAATTCACTCTATTCTTAGCTAACCTAGCCCTCAGCTAATAAACCTAAGCTAATTTCCTGCACATAGTAGGACAATTAAAATGAAGAACTAGGCTGAAACGGGTTTGACTCAGTGGACAGAGCATTGGCCTGTGGATTGAAAGTTCCCCAGTTCAATTCCAGTCAAGGGCATGTACCTTGGTTGGGGACACATCTCCAGTAGGGGGTGTGCAAGAGGCAGCTGACGATGATTCTCTCTTATTGAGTTTTCTTACTCTCTGTCCTTCTCTCTTCTTCTAGGTAAAAAAGTCAATAAGATATATATTTTTAAAAATAAATAAAAATAAAATGAAGAACTAGGATGACCAGCAATATGAAAGGTTAGGGGGTGGGATGCGATGAAATCTAAACCACATGATCAGAGATATACTAGAGGGGGAAAGGTTACCCTGGGCAAGGTCCATGTTTACCCAGTTGTTAGGCACCCGGAGCTTTTTGCTCTGGTGATCTTCTATACCTGGCCCATCACCCTTACTCTGTTCATGTCTGTCTAACTGCTTATCGTGCCTCCTCACTAATTTAGTTTAACTCATAAATAATGTGTAGGGAGTGCATGTTTCCTGAAAAATGTCAAAATCCTCAGGTAGAACTATATTCTCTAATTCCGAAGTATAACCTTTACTATTTGGGGGCAAGATATCTAATTCGGAGCATGTTTCAAGATATATGTGTGTACTAAAGCACTTAGGGATTTATCATTACTGTTAAATTCATTCCACAAGTGTCTTAAGTTGCATTTTTAATGTGGGACTCAGAGAAAAAAAAATAGTTCATTAATCCATTGCATGCTGTAGTCATTTCTCTCACAAGGATATGGTTTTTTAAAGTCAATTTTATACAGCGAGAGGAAAGGACACACAGAGAGAAGAAAGCATTGATTTGAGAGAGAAACATTGATTGGTTCCTCCCAGTACACATACCAACTGGGGATCGAACCTGCACCCTAGGTATGTGCTCTGACAAGGAATCAAATGTGCAAACTTTTGGTGTATGGGATGATGCTCTCACCAACTGAGCCGCCTGGTTAGGGCAAAGGCAAATTTATTATTATTATTTTTTAAATATGATTTTAAAGAGAGAAGAAGGGAAAAGGCCAGAAAGATAGATACATCACATCGATGAGAGAGAACCATTGATTGGCTGCCTCCTGCACCCTTCTAGTGTGAATCAAGACAACAAACACAACATGTGTCCTGACTAGGAATTGAATTGCTGGCCTCTTGGTTCATGGATCAATGCTCAACCACTGAGCCACACTAGCCTGGAGGAAAACTTATTTTAAATACAAAGTCTTATTCTTATCATTACATATGGCAGTGATAGTTAATATAACCCTATATATAATACAAACAAATATTTCTGCATTACTTTGAACATATAAATTGATTTTTTTTAAAACACAAAACCTAGGTGTTAAACTTGTTTTAGTTCATGTTGTATCTCTCCCACATGCAGGCACAAGCTCAAAATCATAAACTATAATTTTTAATAAGAGCAGCCATAAAATCTGATTAGTTCTAAAGATCCTGTGAGTGAATTTTTGCTAAGAGACAAAAATCATGTTAGATCATCTGTACTTTTATGAACTTAAAACTTATAATAGTGCAATAATCAGGAGGCATTTCAGGCCCCACACACCAGTGTTTATAGCGAGGACATTGAGCTTGGCAGATACAGGAGCTGTCACAGGGTCTCAGACTGTCCCATCTACTTTTCCTTGGACATTACATTTCTATTTCCCTTTGGCACCTCAAAATGTTCAAAATGTTCAATTACTTAACTTAATGAATTCAATATTAGGAATGGAATATGTATATTGAAAAAAATGTAAAGAAACTCTCCTTGCCTTTTCCAATATGATTAATATTTTATTTTTAAGAAAAGCAAATTAAAGAAAAATTTTCAACCTAAGGTCAACAGTGCCTGTTTAAGGAAACTATCTTATTCTATTCTCTTCAATGCACTGTCTTTTTTCAGAATATTAATGGGGACTAGAGTGACAAGAGTGACTTAGACGTACATGTCAGGAGAAAGGGTCAGCTCTTGGCAGTATGATGTTAATTCACAGCTATTAATGAAATTCATCCTCCTTACTGTCTCTCCCTCCCTCTCTGTCCCTCTTCCATGCATGTGCACTCTCGCTTTCTCCCCCTTTTAAATTTAAAAAGTCTTCATTTATTTATTTTTGAGAGGGGGGAGAGAGAGAGAGAGAGAGAGAGAGAGAGAGAGAGAGAGAGAGAGAGAGAGAGAGAGAGAGAGAGAGAGAGGAAGAATATATAATGAACTTTTTTTTATAGGAGCTGCAAAGGGCCACAGGAGCAGACCAAGGTAAGAGACTGACAACCTTCAGGTGATTAAGGAGACTCAAAGGCTATGTAGACCTACAAAATGAATAACTATGGGCCCAGAACCATACCATAAGGCTAGATGGCTTGTGATTTGCAAGTTGATAAGACAAGAAGATTAATAATGCTGCATGATAATGGCTGCTCCCTCTCAGCTGGGGAGATGGTAATGATCTGATATTGCTGTCGGAGCAGTTCAGCACGCTGGAGAGAGGAGGGTACAAATTCACTCATCCCAATTGGCCCTAAGGATATAGGGATTTTGAAAAATGGGAATGCAGTTACAGTTTTAATTAGATATAAAGTTTTTAATAATTTTGCTGAAATGAGGACTTCAAAGAACATATTTTGCAGCATTCAGGCCCATAACTCCTGAGTGACAGTTTTGGTTAATTTGCAAGTTTTCAGATCAAACTTTGCCCCTGGCTCCATGCTGAGGGTAAAGTAAAATGTCAATTTCTTTCCTCAGTAATCTCAAGCATCTTATTTAGGCAGGTGTACTGAATTCTATCTATTCTGGAGACGTTAGCTGAACAAAACTACTCATTAAAATATATGCTTAGGGAAAAAATTAGCAACATAAATAAAATCAGCAGTAATAAAGCGAATCGATCAGCAAGAAAAATGTACAGCAATATGCAACATAAAATTTTAAAAAAGAATAAGGGTAATATTATATGTAAAAGGCGATTAAATGTTAGCATATGATTATGCTGTCATTGCATATTATTATCAAAGAAAGTTTAATTTATACCCTGTTTAAAATTAGAGGAAGCTATGCAAAATGATTTTTTTCCCCTCTTCCAGACCATATATTTTTTTTCTTCTTCCTGTTGAGTCCATATATAGACTGGCGATTCAGATTTGTGATCCTGCATTAATTACGTTAGATGTCTGACGTATGCTGGTTCTTTGGCAGTCTACAAGATGGCAATAATAGGAAATGATGTTATCAGTCAATCTAAAAGCACCATTTAATTTCTGACATCTCCATTGTACCTCCCACTTTTCTTCCCCTGATTTTGGGGAACAACCTGCCAAAGGATTCCTTTAAAGAGAATCTCCTGGAAAAGCTCTTTAAAACAAAAAAGTTGATTTAAAAAAAGCAAACTAGGTAAATTGATTAAAATAACTTGCATGTCATTTTATATTAAATGTATTACTGAGTTTTCTGAGGCCTCAACTTATGAAGTACTTACTCTTAAAAAAAATGCATGTATATGTCTCTGCTGTATTGCATTAGAACACTTCTCAAGATTTTTATTTTAATTAAAATCTGATATGTGTGAACTCTGTACAAGGTTAGATTCAGGAGGCTTGGGACCCTGAAATCATGTAAGTTGACTGACCAACCTTGCCAGAACATTTATAAGTGGAAGTTTGATGAGTTTTACCATTTAAATGGATTCCTTAAAAAAACAAACAACAACAAAAAAAACACACCTGAAATTAACATGGCAACTTTGCTTCCCATGGGATTTAAGTCATCTGGGCTCAAAGTAAATATATATATATTTATCAAAAAGAAGAAGGGGGGGGAAGCGCTCACATGTAAAGGATTCAAAACAAAACAAAATAAAAAAAGCAAGAATCACTGTTGTCTTCCACCTTAATTGATACAAAACATGGTGATTCTATCCCTTTATAGAAATTCTACTTTCTCAGAAAAAGCATCTCAGCACGGCAATACAGTGCTGCCAGTTCTTTCACAACAGATTCTTTCCTAGTGTTAGATGTACTGCTCTGTGAAGCAACTCAGCGCCTTCTCAAACTGTACCTAGAGAATTCTCTTGTAGAGATTGTCTACATGTTGTGCAACAGGACAATCGGCAAACTACAGATGAGCAAATTGACCAAATCCCGCCACTACAGTAGATCTGTGACCTTCAGATGGCTTTAATCAACTTTGAGGAGGTAAGGATTGATGACCACCAATCAAATATCTGTTGTTATTTTTGAAAACAGCAAATGCCATAAGAACAAGTCACACGTGAATATTCAGTTGTTTAAAATATGCAACTTATTATTAAAGGCAAAGTAAAAAGTCTTTACTTGAATTCTTGTGGGCTTAAAAAATATAGACAACTTTAGTAAGATTACCAGAAAAACACATATAAAGGATAAAAGTGTTGACAGCAGACAGAACGACATAAAGTTTTACCCCACTTGAGGCAGACCAGGCCTTGTTTTCACAGACTCGATACTTGGCTAGGAAAGAATTCAGAGCCCAGGCTTAAACTATAAGAGAAAGTTTATTTAAAAATTGATAGAGGTAGAAAAAGTGAGTATTAGAAGAAATGGCCTTAGGAAATAAGTTACAGATACAAATGAAGGAACACTTGGAGCTTAGGAGAAATAAGGGCAGACTTACCAGTGACCACCATGATTGACAGACATGAAAAGATGGACTTACTTTGCTCAGTTAGGTGAATCCCACTCCACAGGGATACCCAGCCACCCAGGTGCACCCAGGGATAGAGACTTACCAGTGGTCACAGTGAATGCTGAGCACTGAAATGATACACTTACTCCACTCACACAAGTGGACACCACTCTACTCAAAGCCCATATCAAGCAAGGCATCCCTGACTGTTGGCAAAAAGTTTAAAAATGAAACAGCTCAGAGAAAGTCAGCCTCATACTTTAAAACAGTGAGGTCCAGAGTTCCAAGGAAAACTCATTCAAGTCCACCCAACGCAGAGTGAGGAGCCAGTGAACCACAATGAGCCCCTGCGGGCGCCGAGCACAGGTCCAGGTCTGCAAAGTTGCTCTGGGTGGGCTTCTTTGGAATCCTGCTGCACTACCCCAGCATGACACAGTTCACATCAGTCAGAGGATCCAAGTAATGGCTCCATAACGCTGGTGGTCAACTGGACCTTGGTTCAGCAACCTTGGTACGTGAGTTCTGCCTAAGAAATAATTCAGAGCCAAGACTCAAACTATAAAAGAAAGTTTATTTAGAAAGTCACAGAGATAGAAGAAATGGGCTTAGGAAACAAGGTGCAGAGACCAAAGAAGGGTCCCTTAGAGCCCAGGAGAAAGAGAGGTAACATACCTGGGAGGAAGAAGTGGGGGAGGAGAAAGGTGATGGCACCTTCCCAGGAGGGAGGGCACACTGGGACCTCTGTCCCAAGGTTTTTAATGGCGGGAATTTAAGGAGATGTTGCATGGGAGAATCTCAATTAAACCTTCAGTAGCTTTCCAGAAGTGTCCTTTTAAAGTCCTGGTTTCCACTGATTGATGTTTCCCTCTCACATGATATTTTTCTCTCTCTCTCCCTTTCCTTCTTTCCCTCTCCCTTTCTCTCTTCCTCTTTCTCTCAGATCAGGGGGTCATTATCCAATGCAATTGGTCCAGAGGTCAGCCATGGGGTTGGGTGCTGCTTATTTGGTTTTGCTGTTTTCTTCTGGGTCTGGAGCTGAAATACAACTGAGGCCTAGCTTACTCCTAGGAGAAAGTGCTTCAGGGATAGTCTCCAGCCCTCTTGTTCACTCCCTGATCTAAGTTGTTCTAAAGTGCATGACCAGCAACATGTCAAGGGAGGGAAGATGAACCACATGATCAGCAATATAAAAGGTCAGGAGGTATAGACTGTATTGGCCATTGCTAGGCACCTTGGGCTTATCACCCACCCTAGGGCCTTCTGTACCTGGACTGCAGTCCTTGCTCTACTTGTGTATGTCTAACTGTTTACCACAGAAGGTTCAGGAAATCTGTGTGTGGTGAAATGCAGACTGACCTGGAATTAGCAAATAGCACAAACATTGTCTAGTCAGTACGTGGTGCTGTACAGAAGTCTGCCAAAGGAAAATTATCATGGCGCTGGAAATAACAATGACACACACTACATTCTTCAAATGCCTTTATCACTTAGTGCTGCTAATTACTGCCCCAAGAGGCAAAATTTACAGACTATGACAACAAAAGATTTTTGTCTAACCCAGTCGCAAATGCCTTGGAATTCATAGGAAAAAATAAAGAGAAAAAAATGTATTTAAATGTCTATTTACCAAGCAGTTAATACATTTTGCCCTGTGTGTTTTCATTTCTAGCCAAATCTATGTCTGAGCTGCAAAAAGTGTTAGAGTGTAGGCTTCTGAAGATAGTCTTATAAAAAGAGGAGCTGATGCCGAAACCGGTTTGGCTCAATAGATAGAGCGTCAGCTTGGGGACTGAAGGGACACGGGTTTGATTCCGGTCCTTGGTTGCAGGCATATCCCCAGTAGGGTGTGTGCAAGAGGCAGCTGATCCATGACTCTCTCATCGATGTTTCTAGCTCTATATCTCTCTCCCTTCTGCTCCGTACAAAATCAATAATATATATATATATATATATATATATATATATATATATATATATATATATATATATATACACAATATATATTTTTTTATTTTTATTTTTTTTAAAGAGGAACTGAAAGGTTGCATTTTTGGATTTTCTATTTCCTGCTTTATTAGTTTTTATTTATGATTAACATAGTCTGAGGGTTTTTTTTAAAAAAAGTTGCTGTTGGGTAACTTCTATTTTCTTTGAATTGTGCTCAAAAGTAGTTATTTGCAAGGTAATTTGGAAAGGACATGGAATTATAATATATTGAGGGGAATAAAATGAAATAAAAGTAACAATTTCAGTGTAAGTTGCATTCTGCTGAATTTGAGTTGTTTAACATTAAGATTCAGACCTCTGTGTATTAGAATAACAGTTAACCATGCTGCCTTGGAATTTTGTCCAGTTGTCAAAAGGTGAAATTCAAATAAGAAAGTCAGTTTTCATAAATTGTGTTCAAATAGGACCAAATGTATATCCAGAATGTGATTAAAAGGGGCCTTTTCTGAGGGTACATAGGCAAAGGAAAAAATTAATCCTGCATGTGTATGTGTTTTATGGGGTGAAATTCTGTAAGGTGAGTTTCATAAAACAAATTCCCAGCCTGTTTGTTCAGCTGGTTTGCCCATCACAGTTAGCATTTCTTATTGCACTAGCACTTGTTATAACTTTACTTTGGGTTTCAGTACTAAGACAATACACTGCATTTTCCATCTATCCAGGCATTCCTAAAGTGGCATAAGAAAAATTGGATTCAGATTAAATTTTTATCACTTATTCATATTTTGTTAGTGCATGATTTTAAAATTGCACTCATTAATAAGCTACATAATTATATCCACACTAGAGCCCGGTGCACAAAAATTCATGCACTGGCGGGGGGAGGGGGTCCCTCAGCCCAGCCTGCCCCCTCTCACAGTCTGGCAGCCCTCAGGGGATGCTACTGACCACAGTCTGGTCTCCCTCTGTGGGAGGCCACAGGGACCATCAGGGGAAGGCACACCCCCATCATCCCGCTGCTGCTGCCCCTACTGGCCTCTGGTCCTTCTTGGCCTTAGCAGCCACTGTGGCTTTGTTTGGAAGGACATCCAGAAGATGTCCTTCTGGTCTATCCAGTTTAATTAGCCTAATATCGTTTTATTAGTATAGATAAACCTAGAGCCTAAAGAATGTCAAGTTATACATAGAAAAATAATTATAGAAAGAGAAATGGAGTATTTAGTATCCATACTTTAAATCCTAACTTTATTTCTTCTTATTATTTTTAATCCTCACCTGTGGATGTTTTTCTTTTGAGTTAGAGAGAGGGGAAGAGAGAGGGAAAGACAGAGAGAAATCTTTATGTGAGAGAAACACATTGGTGGCCTTCCTTACATGCCCTGACCAGGGCCCACGCTGAGGAAGATTTTACAACCAAGGTACATGCCCTTGACCAGAATGGAGCCCGGCACCCTGCAGTCTGCAGGCCAATGTTCTATCCATTGAGCCAAACTGGCTAGGGCAAAGCCCAACTTTATTTCAACTTTTCTGGTAAAGACTTAATCCTTCTCAAAAGAAGTGACATTTTTTCCACTGAAGTTTAATAGTCTTTGTTAAAATTTTAATGAGTCAAGTTTTTGATGACAGATTCCTTAGAGTTAGGGACTCTGATTTGTCTTCACATTCCTCATAGTGCTTCATAGGGAACTTGCTCAATAAATAGGTACTTATTAAATATTTTTAGTGAGCAAATAAAGACAAACTTTGTTTTGTTTTTATGGTAAATAGGTTTTTATGACTTCAGAGAGAGGAAGAGAGAGGGAGAGAGAGATAGAAACATCAAGGATGAGAGAAAACTATTGATTGGCTGCCTCCTGCACACCCTGCTCCGGGGATTAAGCCTGCAACACAAGCGTGTGACCTGACTGGGAATTGAACTGAGACCTTCTGGTTCAAGGGGCAATGCTCAACCACTGACTGAGCCAAACTGGCCAGGCAAGACAAAATTGTTTTAGTGAAATTTCTGTTTAGCAATAAATATTAATTCCCATGGACCAATGTATGATTTAACTCCAAGTAATATCATGCCACAAAAGACAGGCTTTGGTTGATGAATTAAAATTTTATATATTAGTTCTAATTCCTGGAACATAAGTAACTGACAGACATACGATATTTGCCTATAAAATTTTGTTTCAGTTACTAACAAATAGCTTCCTGTTGGTCATACAGAGGTGAGGTAGCACACCGGTAGCTCAAGAGTCCTAATCAACTTACACACATGTTACAACTTACAGCCTGCATTGTTCTGAGAACATCATGTGACTTACTGCCAACATTTTAAAAATTAGGGGGTTCTACATCTA
Source organism: Pipistrellus kuhlii (assembly GCF_014108245.1). Taxonomy (NCBI): domain Eukaryota; kingdom Metazoa; phylum Chordata; class Mammalia; order Chiroptera; family Vespertilionidae; genus Pipistrellus; species Pipistrellus kuhlii. The sequence goes on from NW_023425405.1 coordinate 2,260,566, forward strand.
AATTTGCATTTGCAGGTTTTCTGAAAAAATGAAAGTCCACCCTGGGCTCACATCTCTGCACAGCAACATTTTGTTGGAGCTAGAAAACTGCTGAGCCCTTAGTTGGAGTCCATGTTCTCCTGTGCACTGAGATCCTCAGCTGGTGAGTTTCATTTAGCTGCTCTTTTAGTCACTTGACTATTTAATAACACCTTTACTAAGACATTTAAAAATTAGTCAAAAAAACTTATTTATCAGACCCTGACACTAATTTCTAGCTGTAATGGGCTAAACAGTAAGCCCCCAGAATGTCCAAATCCTAATCTCTAGAAGCTATGAATATGTTTCCTTATAGGGCAAAAGGACTTTGCAGACATGTTAAAATTAAGAACATTGGGAAAATTATTCAGGTGAACTCAATCTCATTAGACGGCACTTTTAAAAACACGGGAGAGGAAACCAGAAGAGTGAACTGGGACATGCTACCTGAGAAAGACTAACCTTGCCATTGCTGGCTTCAAATATGGAGGAAGGAGGTCCAGAGCAAAGGCATGCAGGTCGCTTCTAGAAGCTGGAAAAAGCAAGGAAACAGACTCTCTCCCAGAACACCAAGGAAAGAACACAGTCCTGTCAAAGCCTTAATTTTAGCCCATCGAGATATGTTTCAGACTTCTGACCTCTAGACTTTAAAATAATAAATGTGTTATTTTAAGTCACTATAGTTGTGGCAATTTGCTAAAGCAGGAAAAATAAACACGAATACAGTTTCTTACATATATGTAAAGCATTGTTTAATTCAAGGTCTCTGAAACAGTAGTTATAGAGTTTATAGAGACATGATGGCTATAAATTAAGTAGTAAAGATTCAAGTATGCACATATATAATTGAATTTAATTTCTAATTATAAGCCCTGGTTCTAACTTATATGAGAAATTTAATGTAATAACATGGTTATAATCAGTCAGTTTTTTATTTATTCTATACTTTTAGGAGATAAAAGAGTAGAAGTCTAGAATGAGTCACCCCAAGATGTGCTTCTGTGGTATACAGACCATTTTGAGCTAGCTCTGGAGAAACGTCTGCCACCCCACCCTTAACTGCCTAGAACAGTGGTCAAAAACTGTGGCTCGAGAGCCACATGCGGCTCTTTGGCCCCTTTAGTGGCTCTTCCTCAGAATACCGCAGCCTGGGCAAGTCTATTTTGAAGAAGTGGCATTAGAAGAAGTTTAAGTTTTAAAGATTTGGCTCTCCAAAGAAATTTCAATTGTTGTACTGTTGGTATTTGGCTCTGTTGACTAATGAGTTTGCCGAACACTGGCCTAGAAGAATTTAAATTAGAGGCTTTACCCATGAGAGATTGTCAGTTATAAGCTTTTCAACCCACCTGTAAGGCAGGGCAAACTTTTATTTCTAAACATTTGCTCTTCTTATCATCCTACAATGACCCCTTTGAAGCCCTCAAGGTTCATTACCTCATCTCCAGCTGAGAATATCTTATATACCTTAATCCGTCTTTCTCTCTCAGAACCTCTCATTCATGTGGGATCTTTGACTCATATATGTGGGGTTCTCATACATAAGTAGGTATTAAACTTGCTTATTTCCTCCTGCTAATCTGTCAAATATTTATTTTATCATTGGACCAACCAGGGTAGAGGAAACTTTATTCCTCCGTGTACAGGGTATAGAAAATAAATATATAAACAAATACATTATTAATGAAAATGCTGTGATAACCTTAAGGAGGAAAAATTGAGCTCAGGAGAAAAACAATAATGCAAGTTTATTATTTTAGATAAATGTAGTATAATTCAAAAATATATTTAGTCTCTGTCCCCAGTTCTTGGCACAAAGCTATTACAATTCTTGGAATTTCTTGAGTAATAGGAGTGTCTTTTATTATTCACCCTGAGCAGCTTTTATTCACACTTGAATTCATGCTGATGAGGTGTCTTAGGGTGGGACCTCTAAGTAGCCTCAAATAGGGTTACCCATTTACCAGACAGACCAAGTAATAAGAGAGTTGGAACTTTATGCCCCACCCACCAACCTTTGGGAAGGGAATATGGAGCTGAAAATTGAGCTCTATAAAAATTATTGAAGAAAGAAATTTAGAGAGTGTACACATGAATGAAAATTTCTACATGTAGGATATTAACAAACCAAACTCTGTGTGACTAACTCTTCACAAAGCCAAAACTCAAAATGTCAGAATTTGGATTCCAGAAAGGTTTATTTATTGAGAAATTGCCAACTGAGAAGATGAAAAACCTAATGGTGCCTCAAATACATCTTTCTTACTGGACCAGGTTAAAGGTTTTCAATGGGTTATGGGAGCACTTATATGGAAGTGTTGGTTGGGTAAGGACCTTGGAACTTGTCAATGTATAGTAAAACTTAAGGCCCGGTGCACTAGAAGATGGGAAGGGGGGGGGGGTGTCCCTCACCACCTGCACCCTCCAATCTGGGATTTCTCGAGGGATGTCTGACTGCCCGTTTAGGCCTGATTTTACTGAGATCGTGCCTAAATGGGTAGTCGGACATCCCTCTTACAATCCAGGACTGCTGGCTCCCAACTGTTCACCTGCCTGCCTTCCTGATTGCCCCTAACTGCTTCTGCCTGCCAGCTTGAACACCCCCTAACCACTCCCATGTCAGCCTGATTGATGTCTAACTGCTCCCCTGTCAGCCTGTTTGCTCCCAACTTCCCTTTTCTTCTGGCCTGGTTATCCCTAACTGCCCTCCCTGCTGGGTTGATCAACTCCAACTGCCCTCCCTTGCAGACCTGGTGCCTCCCAACTGCCCTCCCTTGCTTGCCTGATCACCCATAACTTCTCTCTCTTGCAGGCCTGGTCCCTCCCAACTGCTCTCCCCTGCTGGCCATCTGTGGTAGCCATCTTGTGTCCACATGGGGTCAGGATCTTTGACCACATGGGGGCAGCTATCTTGATCTTGTGTGTTGGTGTGAGGATCAATCTACATATTATTCTTTTATTATATAGAATAGAGGCGTGGTGCACGAGTGGGGGCCAGCTGGTTCGCCCTAAAGGGTTCCCTTGGGGCATGGGGTGGCCTGGGCCAGGGGCCTGTGGTGTTTTGCAGGCAGCAACACTCCCTGATGACCAAGAAGAGACCCTGATATCTGGAATTAATTTACATTCTACAATTGAGACTTTCTAACCTCGAGCAGAGCCAAGCCTTCTGCTTGCTCTGTGGCTGCTGCCATTTCTGTTTGGATTTATTTACCTTCTATAATTGAAACTTTGTAGTCTTGAGCGGAGGCTTAGGCCGGCTAGGACAGGTAGAAAGCATGGCTTCTTCCATTGCCTGGGAAACCCAAGCCTCCCCCCTGCTCTCTGTGGCCACAGACATCTTGGTTGGGTTTAATTTGCATACTCACTCTGATTGGCTGGTGGGCATGGCTTGTTGATACAGTGGGGGTATGGTCAATTTGCATATTACTCTTTTATTAGATAAGATGGAATCTTCCTGGACAATGACCCTTTGCTTCTGATAGGATTTCATTGTTCATGTTTCAGTTATATCCCAGTCCATTGATTCCATGTGTGTGGATGTCTAAATGGAGACTCTGGTTTTGGGTACAGCTGGAAGTCAAAGCTCTCTCTACTGTGCATGCTTTAGCTGCATGATTTGGGGTTTTGATCTGTTGTCTCTGAAAACCAACTCAGTATGTTGTTAAACAAGATAGAACCATTTTAGTTGGTTCTGAAAATACATGGGATGGGAAAACAGACTCCAATTTTATGGAGACAGGAGTTCTTGTGCTTGGAATTCTTCTAGACCCGTGGTCCGTTTGAGAGCCACATGCAGCTCTTTGGCCCCTTGAGTGTGGCTCTCCTGAGAGAGTCGATTTTGAAGAAGCAACATTAGAAGAAGTTTAAGTTTAAAAAATTTGGCCCTCAAAAAAAATTTCAGTTGTTGTACTGTTTATATTTGGCTCTGTTGACTAATGAGTTTGCCGACCACTGGGCTAGACCTTTCTCTATGCACTTCTTCATTTGGCCATTCATTTGCATCCCTATAATAAACCAGTGAACACAAGTGAAGTATTGGTCTATGAAATATTCTAGCAAATTATCAAATCTGAGAAATGGGTCATGGAACCCTCAACTTAGAGTCAATTAATCAGAAGTGCAGTGAAGCCTCTCAACAGGAAATTCTATGATAGAGTCTTATATGGGGGAGTCCTCAGTGTGCTGATGGTATTTTAAATCATTCAGATTTATTCTGCTTATTCATCTGCCCATTGGAGATAGGCATACTAAATCCCATAAAGCATTAATATGCGTGAGGAAGAACTTTATTTTTTGGCCAACTCTGTGCCAGTTCTGTTTTGATATATCATGAAGTGTTGTTCCTCATGTTAACTGATCTTTTAAGTGAGACTCATTTCCATTCCAAAACTTACAAGGGTTGACAGATTTCTCAGTATAGGTTTTGCTATGAGAATCTATCCACTATAAATTTACTCATTTATCCAAGGTCCTATAGGTTAAGCAAATAACTCCCTTTGTTCTTCTTGTCCTAACCACTCTCATTTGAATTCACTGGCCCTCATCAGACACAGAATCTGCCACTGTTTTGATCTTGAACTTCTTACCCTTTAGAGCTGTGAGAAATAAATGTTCATTCTATTAAAGAAAAAAAAAAAAAAGCTGAAACCTGTTTTGCTCAGTTGGATACAGCGTTGGTCTGTGGACTGAAAGTCCCAGGTTCGATTACAGTCAAGGGCATGTACATTGGTTGTGGACACATCTCTGGTGGGGAGTGTGTATGAGGCAGCTGGTTGATGTTTCTCTCTCTTCGATGTTTCTAGCTTTCTATCCCTCTCCCTTCCTCTCTGTAAAAAAATCAATAAAATGTATTTTTTCAAAAAAAAGATTATATATATATATATATATATATATATATATATATATATATATATATATAAAATTTGATCATTGATCAGCTGCCTCCCACACGGATCGAACCCGCAACCTGGGCATGTGCTTTTGACCAAAATCAAACCCAGAACTCATCACTCCACAGACTGATGCTCTATCCACTGAGGGCTAAATATACACTCTTTAAGCCACTAGTCTGTGTTTTTGTTATAGAAGCCTGATTAGATTAAGACAAGGTTCATTCCATAATTAGCAGATTTGCAGAAACATATTATATGAATTAATTTCAAAAAGTATTATATCAGTATTCTGAGTGATGACATCTCTTGCTATATTCTCCAAGACTTGAGTCATGAAGAAAAAGGTTGCTGCCATTTGTACTTTAGAGCACCTGTCCAATAAGTATTTGTTGAATGAATGAGTGAAAAATGTCCTTCGGAATTAATTAAGGTTGTGTCAGTCAACTAAGAGCCAACTATGAACTAAGTGCAGTCCTTCTAATGTTAGGATATAATTACTCTATTCATTTTTTCTGAAAACTGCTATCCTCCACTACTGATAATGGCAAAATATCAAAATCTACTTCATACAGAAAACTCCCACCACCACAAAATACATCATCACCAACACTCTCCGTCCACATATACCTACAATCACTTAAATCTGCTTTCTCTGCTATGCCCCTACTTTATCACTTCCTCAGTAACTCAAGCTTAACAATCCCAGAATCTTTTTTAATGTATTTTATTAATTTTTTTTACAGACAGGAAGAGAGAGGGATAGAGAGTTAGACACATTGATGAGCGAGAAACATAGATCAACTGCCTCATGCACACCCTCTACTGGGGATGTCCCAGCAACTAAGGTAACATGCCCTTGACTGGAATTGAATCCAGGACCTTTCAGTCAACAGGCCTATGCTCTATCACTGAGCCAAACTGGTCAGTGCTCAGAATCTTTTTGTAACAGTTTCCTCAGATCTCATTAGTCACTAAGCCCCATAGATTGTACCCATGAAAGATATCTTGAATTCATCCTTTTATTTCCAGTCCTACTGCTACTCTTATAGCTCAGATTCTCATTACCTGTCACCTAATCTAGTTCAATAGCTCCCCAGGGTGTCTCTTCACTTTTATTCTCTCCTTCTTCTAATCTACTTCACACATTGCAGCCAGAGTAATTGACCCAAAGTCAATTTACTCCCCTACTCAGAAACCTTCAATGACTCCCCATTTTTAACCAAAAAGAGCAGCAAATCTTCAGCCTGGCATTCAAAGACCTATACGATTTGGCCCCAATTTATCTTATATTTTCCAGTCTTATTTCATAGCACTCCCCCTCATTGTAGCCAAACTGGTTTTATTTTCATTTCTGGAACTTACCTTGCACTTTCTCACTTTTATCCTTTAATCATGTTTTTTTCTGCTAAGTTTGATCTGCCTTTCTTCCTAAAATCCTGCTGTCTCCTCTGACCATTATTTAAAAGGAGCTTCAAGTCACTTCATGTGGATGTTTCACAAATAGAATGAATAGACTTCTATAGTTAAGTAATCCACTTCTGAATTTCTTGGTTATACTGTTCCCCAATTATTGCTTTTGCTTTTTACAATTCCTCTCCTTTCTCTGGCCACATTCAACATATATATTTTTTAAATATATTTAATTGACTTCAGAGAAGAAAGGAGAGGGGAAGAGGGAAATATAAACATCAATGATAGAGAAAATCATTGATGGGCTGCCTTCTGTATGGCCTCCTATTGGGTATTGAGCCCACAACCCAGGCATATGCCCTTGTCCAGAATTGAACCTGTGATCCTTTAGTTTGCAGGCCAGTTGCTCTATCCACTGAGCCATGGCGGCTAGGGCTTGAAATATATTTTACTATTTTTATAATCTTATTCAAGAGCTATTATGTCTTCTCTTTCTATTTCTCTTTACTCATATTTTTGGTTAATTTCTTTATTAAATTTGTCATAATATAAAGGGCTGGGTTGCTATATTAAATAGTCCATTAATAGTTTTCTTCAATAAAAATGTTTATTTCCATTTTAGTAGAATATCATACTCTGCTTTTTGATTAGTTGATGATTTGAGAGACTCAAGAGACTAATTTTAAATTCAGTGAATTATATTTATTGAGGATAATGTACCTCCATGCAGGAGACAGCACCAATGCTTATGATATAGAATGGCTGCTAAAGTCATCTCATACATCAAGTGCTGCAATCCTTTTCTTTTTTTTTTCAACTACAATTGTTTAGGTTTTATCAAAAGGAATTATTGTGAATTATAACTATAAATTAATATTCTGCATAACTTAGGCTTATTAAACTAAAAAATTTGGTAAAAATATTGACATTAAAGTGAACTTATACTTATCACCATCAGGACATAAGTATATCAGACATGACTTCCTATTTTAAACAACTAGAAAATTCAACAAAATATATGAAATAACTGTCCTCAGATATTATACCACTGAGAATTCAAGACTATGATTACTAAAATAAATAAATAAATAAATTTGGGCTGCATTCTATAATTTTCCTGACTCTCTGTTTAAAAGAATAATTTGGGAGGGAGAACTCAAACAAATTATGGTAGTTTTATAAAGTTAAAGAGACATAAATCAGAGTTCAGTGAAGCTGTACTGGTTGGAATGTGTAGGGCAAAAGATCAGGGAGGAGAGAACTACACAAATAAGTGGTTGGATAAAGCTTCTTAGAAATCCCAAATTGTTTTTTGCTGAATTCTAAGATGCACATGTGTTACTGTGAGATGGCGTGAAACTGGGCAAAAACTATTAGGAAAATAACTATGATTGGGGATTATAAACTGAACAGGGATGGGATATACTTAAATTTGAACCAGTCAATGTGGAGACACCTCAAGGAATAATCAGGATTTTGGAAAATACCCGAGATGGGCGATACCTAGTTAGGAAGGCTAAACTAGAACTAGAATACAGCTAAAAACTACACTATACCTGGCATAAGAAAACAAAAATAAGCATAACAAAGATCCAACTGATTGACAAGATAACTTATTTTTAATATAATACCTAATATACTTTAAGAAGATAAGAAACCCCAGAAAATCAATAGTATAATATTTATAATGTCTAGCATCCAATAAGAAATTACTAGACATGTGAAAAAGCATGAAAACATTACCAATATCAAAGTAAAAACCTTTATTAATAAGACCCTGAATTGGCATAGATGATGGAACTTAAATGAACTGCTCTAAATATATTCAAGAATTTAAGTAAAATATGAATATTCAGAGCAGAGGGATAGAAGATATGAGAAATGTAACTTAAAACAACAACAACAAAAAACATATCTGAAATTAAATATGCAGTAGACTGTTGGATGTGAAGAGATAGCAAGAGAAACTATGCAAAATGAAGCACACAACATAAAAGCTAAAACAGACAGTCTCAGTGAACTTGGAAAAATATTAAGCAACAATTTAAAAAAAAGTTGAATGAATAATATCCAAGTATTTAATAATTTGATAAGATCAACAAATTAACAAATATAAAAAATTAAACACATATCAAATTAAACAAAAAAATATCTAAAGCAAGGTACATGATAATCAGAATGCTAAAACACAGTAATACAGAAACACTCCTAGGATATATATATAAAAAAAGACACCTTATAGCCGAAACCAGTTTGGCTCAGTGGATAGAGCATCAGCCTGCAGACTGAAAGGTCCCAGGTTCAATTCCAGTCAAGGTCATGTAGCTTGGTTGTGGGCACATCCCTGGTGGGGGGTGTGCAAGAGGCAGCTGATCGATGATTCTCTCTCATCAATATTTCTAACTCTCTAACCCTCTCCCTTCCTCTCTGTAAAAAATCAATAAAATATATTTTTTTTAAAAAAGACACCTTACAGACATGGAAGCAAAGATATTAACTACTATAGATATCTCTTAGAAAACAATGAAAGAAGATAATACAATGCGACATCATTAATGTGCTAAAATGAAAAGAAATCTAGCAAACTAGAATTATAGGGCTAGTGAATATGTACTTCAAAGTAAAGTAGAATAAAGACATTTTTCAGCCAGACAAAGCCAAAAGAAATAAATCCAACAGATATCCATTACCCAACAAGATAAAGGAAGTTCTTTAGTTGAAGGGAAATAACCCAAATGCAAACTGAGTCAGTAAATGATCTAAATGGAAATTTGGATTTTCACTAAGGGAATGAAGTTTTCCAGAAATCATAAATATCTTGGAAAATATGAAATGTGTTATTTTTCTCTCATTTAAATTAGTTTAAATATAATTGACTTTCATAGAAAAATGCAATGTACCTGAGGCTAATAATATACAGAAATGTAAAACATAAAACAACAGCAAAAGCACAAAAGAGAGGTGGGTAAAACAGAAAGATTTCTTCATTATATGTTAAGTGATGTAATATATTTAAAGATAGATTGTAAATGAAGGAAATTAAAATTAATAGAATTTTAAAAGTAGTTAATGGGTTAAAATGCATGAAAGGATGAAGGAAAAAATACACACGAAGAAAAGAAGGACCTATAGAAAACAAATAACAACATTGTAGCTTTAAGGCCAGGCTAAGTATATTGATAATTATATTATTTGTCAATGGTCTAAAATATCTGACTTACAAATCAAGACCTAATTTTGCAATGTTCATGAGAAATTAAATTTAAACACAAAGACAGTTTAAATAAAAAGTATAAAAAATCATAAAATATCAAAACACTAATCATCAGAGAACTTGAGTATGTTAATATCAAAGTGCAATCAGTTCAAAAATATTTTCAGACATCAAGAATTATGCTCTGACAAAGGGTCACTTCATCCAGAAGACATAATCCCCAGTGTGTCTGCACATGTGGTAGATGGTCTCAAAGATAGCCACACCCCTGGAATCTCTACTTCCTAAAATCAAAAACATAAAACAACATGCTGTCAATCCTGATATTAGGTTATAAAAAGATTTATGAAAATACCCAAATATGATTGAAATAAAACCACAGGGAAATTTAAAAATAATATAAACTGAATAAAAAGAGAAAACATATATCTGGTATTCAGATAAAGTAATGCTTATAGAAAAATTTATAGATTTAAATGCTTACTTTAAAAAAGATGTTAAAAATCAATGAGTTAAGCTTCCATCTTAAGAAGCAAAAGAGGGGGGAGTGTTAAGTTTAACTCCAGGTAAATACAAGAAAGTAAAAATAAAAATGAGAGTGGAAACCAATTAAATTAAAATAAAAAGATAGCATTGATGAAACTAATGTTGTGTTTTTAAAACAGCCCAAAAAATGTATGCACATATAGCTAGATTCACCATGAAGTAAGATAAAAACAAAATTTTCATATTAAGAATGTAATAGAAGATACCAAGTGGGGTTCATTCCAGGCATATGACTTGGTTTATCCTTCAAAAATCTGTCAATAAAATTCACCATATTAACAAAGTAAAGGAGAAAAGCCATAATCATAATAGTTATAATAATTGTAGAAAATGCATTTGATGATATTTAATATCCATCTTTTATAAATTGATTAGGAAGAGAAAGTAATTCATTATAACTGATACAGTATCTACAAAAGACCTTCACTTACACTCATAAATGAATTGTAAATTCCAGAATGACTTTGCCTTAAGGTCAAGAATTAAGTAATGATACTTGCTCTTACCTCAACTTGGTTTGAGGTATGGTTGCCATTGAAATAAGGTTAAAAAAAGATACAAAGTCATAAATGTTGGAGGGGGGAAAAAAGGAAAAATGTCTTTATTTTACATATTACATTGTAATTTATTTTCCATATTTAAAGAATCTAGGAATAAACTATAATATCTAATAAGCAAATTTATCAAGGTTGTAGCATACAAAATCAATATATAATAGTCTATAACTGTTTATATTAAAAGTAAACTATTGAAAAATGAATATAAAAATACCATTTATAATAACATTGATAAGATATTAAATTATACAATTTTCAAAATATTTATAAGATCTTTTCATTGATAGCTATAAAGCATTATTGAGATAAAAATCTTAATATAGTTATATTACTGGAAAAACTCAATACAATTTGATTATAATACTCCAATTATTCTATAAATTCAACTTAATCTTAGTCATAGTCCTAGAAAGCATTATTTTGTAGTATTTAGTAAGTTGATTTCAAATTTATTAAGAAAGATAAAGAACCTCAAAGAGCAAAGAACTCTTTTTAAAGTAGAGCAGCTATCATTAAAACAGTGTGATAATGATAAAGAAAAACATATATTCAATTAAAAGGAATAGATAGCTTAAAAACAAACACACATATATCTGGGCAATTGGTGGCTGAAAAAGTTGCCAAATTAATACAGTAAGTATCTATAATACACTAATAAAAGAGAAACATGCAAATCATATCACTCTGCTATGCCTAACAACCAATCAGAGTGAGCATGCAAACTGAACTGAAAATATGGTGGCAGCCCCGCCCCACAGCTGCTCCCAGCCTGTGGGAGTCATAGAAGTCAGGCATCAGTGCCTAAGACTGGCTGCAGCCACTGAGACCAAGAAGCCACCTGCCCCGTGATCCCAGGCCGCAGCCAGCCTCAGAAGACTCACGTCCTCCTGTCCCACATCCTGAGGAGATGGAGAAACCGGGCCCCAGAGCCTGAGGTTGGGTATGACCTGGAAGATGAAGAAGCTGCCTGCCCCATGACCCAGGCTACATTCAGCTGGAGAAGCCACCCGTCCCATGTCCACCCACACCATGTCCACCTGCCCCACATCCTGGGGAAGACAAGAAACCGGGTAGCAGTGCCTGAGGCTGGCTGCAACCCTGAAGATGAAGATGAACAAGCCACCTGCCCTGTGTTCCCAGGCCACAGCCAGCCTGCGAAGTTGCCCCCACTATATCTGAGGGAAGATGGAGAAGCCGCCCACCCTACAGTCCTGGGCACCAGCACTTGTTGCTGTAGCACAAGCAAAGCCGCCTGCCCACCAGCCTGGGCTCCTTTGGCTGACTAGAGGGAGGAAAGCCTGGATCCCTGGTGCCTGTGGTTGGCTGGAGGTGGGAATCCTGGGTCCTGGGTGCAGGGCCGAGGCAGAGGTGGTTAGGGGCAATCAAGTCATCAGGGGAGCAGTTAGAGATGATCAGGCTGGCAGGCAGAAGCAGTTAGGGGCAATCAAGCAGGCAGGGAAGCAGTTAGGAGCCAGCAGTTCTGGATTGTGAGAGGGATGTCTGACTGCCAGTTATCCCACGAGGGGTCCCAGATTGCAGAAGGTGCAGGCCAGGCTGAGGGACACCCTCCCTGCCACCCCCCTGCCATGCACAAATTTCGTGCACTGGGCCTCTAGTTTTTCAATAAGTGTTGATAAATCAAATGGACATTTGTACAGAAATACAAATGTTGCAACCTTTATACTAAATAAATAATTTACTTGATATCAAATATAATAAAACACAAAATCTAAAACTATTAGACTCTAAAATAAACATAAAATAAAAATCATTTGATATTTGGATAGACAAATGCATCTTATATAAGAAAAACTTTAACAAATAGACTGATACATTAGAATTCACAAAATTATTAATATCTGTTTTTCACAAGAAACTTATGAAATGAAAGGCAAGCTACTGACTTGAAGAGTATAGTGCTAATACATATATCTGACAAAGAGTTTGTGTTCAGAATATGCCTTTTTTTAAATTCCTTACAACCCAAGACAAAAATCCCAATAAAATTAAAAATAGGCTAAATATTTTAACAGTCACTTCACAATAAGCACTTAGGAAGTTGCTCATCATCATTAGTGATCTGAGAAATGCAAATCACAGCACATTGAGATACTCATACACACTCATAAATTAACATGACTTGATGACCTAAAGTACTAGCAAGATGAAGAGCAATGAGAACTCTCAGGAATAGCTTGTGTCAGTATAAAACAAAGCAACCATTCTGGAAAAGACTTTGACACTTTCATATAAAGTTAAGTATATATGTACTACATATATCAGCAATTCTATTCCTAGATATTTACCCTAAAGAACTAAATAAACACACCTATAAAAAGACTTGTACATAAATATTCATAGCACATTTATTCAAAGTACCCCATACTAAAAAATAGCAGCAACAACAAAAAACACATAAATCAAAACATCCATAGAAAGTTGGATGGCTAGATGAGTAAATCTTCACATATTTACACAATCATACAATGGAATGCTATTGGGTGATTTAAAAAATACAAATATTAACCACTGGTTAACACCAGTTTGAAGGAATCTAAAAAAACACACATTATGGTGGCAAGAAGAAGCTAAATACAAAATAATGCATACACTATGATTTCACTTAAATAAATTCCTAGAACAAGGAAAATAATGTATACTAGAGGCCTGGTGCACAGATTCATTCACATTGAAAGTAAATTAATTAGAAGGTAGCTGACAGGGCAGGACTGGGCAAGACAGGCCAGAAACACACTGGAGCCAACCTCCCATGGTCCCTCCCCAGCTGGCCTCACCCGGGGCATCACCAGGGCTGCCTTGAAGTGGAATGCTCTGAAGATCAAATAAATTTATTTGATTTAGTATGTCATTTAGGGCTGCCATCTCCTTATTGATTTTCTGTTTGAAAGAGCTATTTATTGATGTCAATGTGAGTTAAAAATCCCCTGCTATAACTATATTGCTGTCAATCTTTCCCTTTAGGTTTATCAAGTTTTGCATATTTGGGTGCCTCTATGTTAGGTGCATAAATTTTACAAGGATTAATCCTTTTATTTGATTGGTCCCTTTATCATTATGTAGTGTCTTTCTCTCCCTTTTACTATATCCTTGGTTTTTAAGTCATTTTTTTCATAAATAAAGGATTGCTTCCCCAGTGTCTGTTTGCTTGTTTTTTCCTTTCCAGTTGCTTGAAATATCTTTCCCATCCCTTTGCTTTTAGTCTGTGTGTATCTTTCATTCTGAGTTGAGTCTCTTGAAGGTAGTACATACCTGGGTGTAGTGTTTTTATCCATTTGGCTACCTTATGTATTTTTATTAGAACATTTAAGTCATTTACATTAAAATTAGTTATATTAGATATGTATTTATTGACATTTTATTTTTTAACTATATTCCTCCATTTTTTTTTCTCTTTGTCTTCTGCTTCCTAAAGCAAGCCCTTTAACATTTCTTGTAATGCTGGTTTGGTGGTAGAAAACTTCCTTAGCTTTTTATTGTATTGGGGCATTCTTTATTTCTCCTTCAATTAAAAATGATAGTTTTGTTGGGCATTGCAGCGTTGGTTGTAGGTCTTCCTTTTCATCGCTTTGAATATTTCATGCCAATCCCTTCTAGTATGAAATATTTCTGTTATGAAATCACCTGACAGTTTTATAGGAGCTCACTTATACATAACAGACTGCCTTTATCTTGTGGCTTTCAAGATTTTCGCTTTGTTTTTAACTTTTTTTTTTTTTCAGCTTAATTAATTATCTGGCTTGGGTCTATCTTGTTTGAGACTCACTGTGCTTTCTGAACTTGTATTTTTATGGCAGAATTTCAGGCCATCAGGAAGCAAGAAACCAGATGCACTGATAGGTTCAGAAACGGACTAATTTGCACTGGTGTTGTCTCATCAGAGTCAACTCCCAGGCTGAGCTCCAAACAAAGTGGGGTTTGACCTTATATATTTCCCTAGGCTCTTTGTCTCCTATATTTGGAATATATATATATATATATATATATATATATATATATATATATATATATATATTTTTTTTTTTTTTTTTTTCAGACATTCTTTCTACGTTACATGCTGAGCTTCCAGGTATCTGTTGCAAGTTGGGGAGAAGGGGACACAACCTGAGATAGCAGAAACTTGACCTGCAGTGGACCCTGCTGTAACAGAAGAGGAAGAAGAAAGTGAAATTACAGAAGCTGAGGTGTGGTTATGGAGAAGGCAAACAGGGAAAAGGGACCTGTAACAGGGTAGGGCCAAACTCTCCATCTGCCTGTTCAACTAAGAGATACAGATCCCTACGTTAGTCTGAGACCAAGTCCGGTTTAAGTGTGGGTCTCATTGCTGGACGAGATGTTTTCTCCAGGGGCCCTGAGTACAGTGAATAAGAGGGTTCAAATGGGTGATGGTGTGACCTCCACTTTCTTTTTTTCGTGGATCCTGTGTTACTATGGCCAAGAGCGAGGGATTGATCTTACAGTCCTTATGTAACCTGGTTTCTCTCTTATGATAAAGAAAGCCTGGACATACAGGACTTCCAGGCATCTCAGTACGTCTTTTTCCTTCACCAGTTTAGGGAAGTTTTTAGACATTTATTCAATGAAGGTTATTGATCCCTTACTCTTCCTTCTGGTATCCCTATCACATGGATGTAGTCATGCTTCATGCTGTCTTTAAAGTCATCATAAAACACTTGGGGTTCCTAACTCAGGTTTTCTCTCGAATGTCCTTACATGAGTAAGAACTTCGCAGAGGTGTCTTGGGTTGAACACTAAGATGTGTAGGGGCCTCATAGGGACATGCAGCTATAATCAAACTTTACCTGTCCAGGGAGTGCACATAAGGCTGATCACCCAGTGCTCCTGGTCCACATGGCTGTTTTGGACAACTGGGGAGAGAAACTGAGGCACGTAAGAGGAGGGAAATGGCCAGAGGCGCCACTGCCTCTGGGAGCTCCCTCCATAAGAAACACCCCTTGACCCACAACACTGGACCCACTCCCTAGCTTGTGTCCCCGGAGGTTATTTAGTTGGCGACTCACCCACTACCCTTGCTACCACTGTTGTTCTCCTTAAGTGGACACTCCAATGGCTTCCAAGGGAGCCCCCGTTTGTGTGAGCCATCCCTCCCAAACGAGGACCAATGGCTCCTTGGGCCGGGCCCTCCTAAATCAACCTTCGTGGTCCCCATTTGTTGGTCCTGGTTTATACCACTGGGGACTGAACTCCTCAGCTGGTTCTTAGAGCCACTTCCCCCGCTGTGTCCCTGATGCTTGTGGAGCATGGTTCATGGCTCTCTGGTTCAATGGGGACCTAGTTTTTTCTTCCCATTCCTGGCATGAGACTCCAGCAACCCAGAGTCCTTCTAGTGAGCTAATCAGGTGGTGCTGGTAGCCCTCCACCATTTCTCCACCTGCCAGGAGTGGTTGACTCTGTGTCCCCTTCGCAGGGGACAAGACATGGAATTCCATGTTTACAGACCATCTTAATTCTTCTCTTACAAGAGGGGATCTGGGCCCTACAAAAATATGCATATCAATGTAGGTATTTTAGGGAGCAAACAACAGGTTTCCCCAATGAGGCAATTGTCCATTTTTAGGAGAATGAGCTAAAAGCGTGCTTTCTTCACATCCTTTTGGGAAGTTATGCCCCAAATAGAGAAGGGAGGATCACAGAACATGATGGGCATCCTTTGTGTGCTACAGATGGAAAAAGCTTCATCCTCACCCTGTGCACACAGCTCTGTGGGTTCCATTCTTAAACACTGGGGTACATTTGACCCATAGACTCCAAAGAAGAACACTGCTCTTTTTGTACCCAGACATGGCCTCAGTATCAGGTACCATATGGGGAGAGATGGCCCCCAGAAAGGAGCCGCAATTATAACCCCATTTTACAACTAGACCTCTTTTGTAGAAGGGAATGTAAATAGTTGGAAGTCCTGTATGTCCAGGCTTTCTTTATCATAAGAGAGAAACCAGGTTACATAAGGACTGTAAGATCAATCCCTCGCTCTTGGCCATAGTAACACAGGATCCACGAAAAAAAGAAAGTGGAGGTCACACCATCACCCATTTGAACCCTCTTATTCACTGTACTCAGGGCCCCTGGAGAAAACATCTCGTCCAGCAATGAGACCCACACTTAAACCGGACTTGGTCTCAGACTAACGTAGGGATCTGTATCTCTTAGTTGAACAGGCAGATGGAGAGTTTGGCCCTACCCTGTTACAGGTCCCTTTTCACTCCAGGATTTAAGTCAAATTAAGAGTGATCTAAAAAAATTATTGGATGATCCAGTCAAATATATTGAGGTCTTTCAAAGCCTCATCCAGATGCTTGATCTCTCTTATAGAGATATTATGCCTTTATTGCACCTAATTCACCCACTGAGAAACAAACTGTACTAGAAAAAGTGAAGGAGTTTGGAGACCAACATTATATTACCCATGCTCAAGTTGTAGAAGACCCAAAGGAAAGGAAATAAAAAAGTTGTTCCCTGTATTTTATAATAGAGATCAGGAGGAGAAAGAGAGAAAAAACAAGAGAGACCAGGTCAACTTTCAGGAGGTTCTCTCAGGACCAATAACCAATTTCTGTAACTTTCTCCTGATGTCTAGAGTTGACTAGGTAATAGATTGATCCTCCAAAATCAGTTGCCTAAATGCAAGAAACCTTCTTCATTGGACTCCTACCTAGACAGGCAAACTCCGATGGAAACTGACAGCTTCTTCCAATCAATACCCCCACTCAGCAGGAAGTAGCTAAAGTGGTTGTCACCCCTGTTCTCAAAAGAAGTTGGGGTTTCTTAATTGGAGGGGGGACTGAGAGAAGTTTAAAAACATCAGTAGGCAGAGTAATGAGTGGAAGACGGAAGAAGGAAGAAACATGGACATGATAATTGGAGCTAGCTGAAATCACGTAACGTTTTACAGAAAAACAGATGTCAGAAACAGAAAAAACAGGATCTCATGGGAAAAGGATGTTTTTCGTTAAGTGCAAAATAAAATGTTGCAAAAGAAATGGAGGAAGAGGGGAGGAGGAGGAGGAGTGAATGGTAGACTTTGAAATTGTTGTTAAGCCAATCAGAGGGTGGCATAGATAAACAAGGGGTGGGCTTTTAGCAGATATAAGGGAGAAGAGCAAAATGCTTCAAAGGCAATGCATTTGGGCCCCCTCCTGGCTTATCTGTGTCCCCTCCCTTATCCAGGAGTCTGTGTTTTCTTACAACAGACTTCTGCCTTGCTTGAACTCCTTTAGTTTACTGCTTCATTCTTCTATTCCATGAGACATGACCCTGGAAAAAAAGTCTTGCTCACCGGTTCTGGTATCACTATCATCCTATGGAAATGTGCACTCTAGCTACTGCTATCGCTGTGAGTTAAAACGTGTCCTCTTTCTGTGGATCTTATTCTGAGAAAATTATTTGAAAAAATCATTGACTCCTTCATAGCCAGAATGGATTTCTGAACTGAATCCTTGCTGTTACTGCAGTGCCTTCAGCATGATGAAATTCAGATGCTATTGTGGCGGTAAAAGATAAACCCAGACCAGAACTGGTGCAGGGATATTTTTGCCTTATGAAGTTAAAATGACCATGGGCTAAGACCATAGGCAATAAATGGGTTCCTTAACCCCTCCCTCCCAAGAGAACTGCACTTCAAATTTGGAGTCAGATTTGGGTTAGAGCCTTATTGGCTTTCCATTCTTGACCAGCTTTCAGCCATTGTTATTCTGTGTCCCCCAGCAAAGGAGGTACAAATTTAGTAGCCCTAGTAGGGTTACACAAAGGCTTGACATTTGGTAAATAACCACATGTTGTGACAATGCCACTTTTGCTTCAGTTGGCAGTCATTGGCTACAAGGGTGCTCACATAGTGAACATATCCTTTGAATGTTGTCAGAGCAGAGATGGTAAGCATGTTTGAATTCCAGATCAGATTTTCCTAGAATGGGTAAGAGGGAAGTAGGTAAGCTCACTTATGCAATATCAGTGGAGGGATAGGTGGTAGAAAATATAAATGCAAGGAACAATTAAATAAACAATGAATATCAGGAGTGTAGCTTGTGGAGCTATGCAAGTTGTATCAACTAGATTAACTTATTTAGATATTATCTATAATTAATTCCTTCCTTAGTCTCAAGAAAAAGTTCTAAAGTAGAGGATTCTCTTAAAATATGAATTATCTTTTGTGAGTCCATTTAGGTGGGCAAATTGTTCTAAGTTGGACTGGGGGTGAGCTGGGCGGTGATCTAGTGAGAACTTTGAGATTAGAAAGGTTTCTGAGAGCATCACTCCATATGCTTTCAGTAATAATGGTTACAAGAGTAATTCTATAGATTTTGACATGCAAAGCATTTGCTTTTTCTTTTGCAATATGGAGAGACTTGAGCAAATATTTTAATATTTTATTTGTAGGTTTTTGGTTATTTGATTCTCTGAATATAACATTATGCTAAGATTTGAACTTCCATCAAGTTAGATGTGTTTAAGGTATTTTTTCTTTAGTTTTTTTTTTATTGGAAAATATGTTTTTATTAATTTCAGAGAGAGAGGAAAGGAAAGGTCAGATAGGGAAACGACGATGTGAGAGAGATATATCAATTGGTTTCTTCCTGTTAAACTCCAATGTGGGCATGTGCCCTGACAGGGAATTAAACTGGTGATCTTTCTGTGCATGGGAGGCCTCTCAACCACTGAGCAACTCTGGTGAGAGCTTTTTCTTTATTTCTTAACTAGAGGCTCTGTGCACAAAATTCATGCACTGAGGTGGGGAGAGGTGTCCCTCAGCCCAGCCTGCACCCTCTCCAATCTGGGACCCCTCACGGGATGCTGGGCTGCAAGTTTAGGCCTGATCCTGCAACCAGTAGTCGGACATCCCTCTCACAATCCAGGACTGCTGGCTCCTAACCACTCACCTGCCTGCCTGCCTGATTGCTCCTAACTGTTTCTGCCTGCCAGACTGATTGCCACCTAACTGGCCCTCTGCTGGCCTATTGATGCCTATCTGCTCCCCTGCTGGCCTAATCTCCCCCAACTGCCCTCCTCTGCAGGCCTGGTACCCCCAAACTTCCCTCCCCTATAGACCTTGTCCCTCCCATCTGTCCTCTCCTGCAGGTTTAGTCTCCCCCAATTTCCCTTCCCTACAGGCCTGGTAATCCCCAACAGCCCTCCCCTGCTGGTTTGGTGCCCCTAACTGCCCTCCCCTCCAAGCCTGGTCACACCCAACTGCCCTCCCCTGCCAGCCCAATTGCCCCAATTGCCCTCTCCTGCTGGCCTGATCAACCACAACTGCCCCCTCCCCTGCTGGCCATCTTGTAGCTGCCATCTGTGGTGGCCATCTTGTGATAACGTAGGGGAGGCCATCTTGTGGTGATAGGGGAGGTGGTCATTTGTGGCAGTCATCTGGTGACAATGTAGGGCGACCACCTTGTGATGACAGGGGGAGGCTATCTTGTGGTAGCCATCTTGTGATGACACGGGGGTGGCCATCTTGTATTGACACGTGGCTGAGATGCCACCTAGGCTTTTATTAGTATAGGTAGATAGAGTGGGAAATTGGAATTAAAAAAAAAATCTGAAGTAAAAAGTTTATTGCCTCTTTATCCATACAAATATACTTTCTATAGTAAAACCTTTATTAAAAGCAATACTTTCATTAACATTTGAATAGAGAATCATTATAAGACAGTCACAATAAAAAATAGTTTCCCTATTCATTAATTTGTCTTTTCTCCCATTTATAGTCAAATCAGTTACAACAGAGTTTAGGTAAATGAAGTATTCTCCTATCATCAATTACAAGTTAATATAGTCTATTCTGCAATTTATCTTGAAGGCAGGCTTTAATCTCCCCACATAAATTAGAATAAACGAAACTGATTTCAGTCCATTTTACAACTGCATAAACTGAGGTTTGTAAAAAGTAGAATAAATCATATGGGTGATATTAGTGTAAATCTCAGAATTTGAAATTTGACATTGTCTCTGAACTCATAGAAAATTTAACCTCCTATTGATAAAATGTAATTGACAATCTATAGCACTATTATGAGAATGCACTTGTAATTATATGTAATAAACTATTACATTCTAATTAAAGACTATAGAATTAACCTTATTTGAAACATTAATAATGTTGTTTATGATATAATAATATGATATGTATGATTCTGGAAAGTAAAATTATGTGTCATTCAAGATGTCACACATAAATGTAGAATGAAATCTAAATGAATGGTGCTTTTTAAAATCACCAAATAAATTATAAATTCATTAAAGACAGATTTTTAAAAATGATCTTCTAGAATAAAAAGTGCATATATTACCTGTTTACTATTGTTCCAAGTATATGAATTAATAGCTATAAGAAATATAATACCTGGTTACTCATGTTATATATCTGAAATCTGTCATATTAATTATTTCTTTTAGAAATACAGATCATTGTAATCCAGTGATTGCCTTTGTTACAAACAATAAATTTTAATTACATTTAAAACATTTAATTAATAGTAATTAATTATTATAACTGCACAATATTAATTACAATTACATTTTAATTAAGAGCTCTAATTCTATTTAAAAAATAGAAGAGAAAATTTTTCAAGCTCAAGATATTCTTTCAAATCCTAAATGTTTGTTTTTTTTAATTACTGCTATTCTCTTTAGAATAAGTATTTTCTCTTTTTACCTAATCGACTTCTGATGTCCTGAATATATTATATTTTTTATTCAATATTCATCTTGAACCAATAAAAGAAGAATCAAATCAATTAGAAAACTAGTTGGATACATTATTTCTATTTGTTTGTTAAAATATAAGGATGGTTTATTGTTGTTAAAAATTGTTGAGTTGATGTATTTTATTGAATTGACCAATTATAATAGTCTAGATGGCAGACTATTGGTCTCCAACTTTTGTAGAGAGAAGTCAATTTCTTTGGCAATAATATATAAATTCTTAGGACACTACATCAGTAAATCAATTTTATTTTTTAAATATATTTTTATTGATTTCAGAGAGGAAGGGAAAGGAAAAGAGAGAAATATAAAAACATCAATGATGAGAGAGACCCAGGCATGTACCCTTGACCTGAATCAAACCCAGGACCCTTCAGTCCACAGGCTGACCCTCTATCCACTGAGCCAAACCAGCTAGGGCTTAATTTTATTTTTAATTGTATTTGAGGTCATCTCCTGCTATATAACTTTGGATCTTAAGGTTCTTACAAGAGTATTTCTTGGATCACATGATCTCACACATCTAGAGGAAATTATGAACTACACAAACAGACCCAGAGAAAGAGAACCAGCGATCAGACTCTCAAACCTCAGAGGGAAAGTAAGGGGGATGGGGGTAAGGGGAAGAGATCAACTAAAGGACTTGTGTGCATACATATGGGCCTAGCCAGTGGCCATGGACAATGGGGGATGGGGGTGGGGCATATCTAGGGAGGAGTTTGGGATGGGAATGGGGGAATAAGGACAATTATGTGAGACCATAATAAAAAAAAAATCAATAACAAATATTTGGGAATGAATTATAAAAACACTTTATATAAGTATATACTAATTTTGACCCCGTCTCTGGATTGTTTAGTCAATTCTGAGCATCCTTAGTTCTTACAACTGTCTCACAATATATCAAAATATTAGATGACCATTTTCTAGATAAATTAATAGCTTCTTCACAATTCTCCAAACTGTAAGGTCAAACCAATGGAAATATCATTAGAATTCCAGGATGGAGTAGATTACACTAATATTGAATTTTCAGAGTAAAGAGAACTTTAACATATTTTGATTTATTTCAGAGAGGAAGGGAGAGAGATGGAAACATCAATGATGAGAGAGAATCATTGATCGGCTGCCTCCTGCACGCCCCTAACTGGGGATGGAGCCTGCAACCCAGGCATGTACCCAGGACCTGTCAGTCTGCAGACTGACACTTTAGCCACTGAGCCAAACCAGCTAGCACAGGAAATATAATTTTAAATTTATTCTGATCAATCCATGTCTTGGAGTTTTGAAATGCCTTTCTTATGACACTAAAGCCAGATGTACATGCTAAATATCCCACTATGTTATGTAACAGTATGCCAAAATAATCATTTCTATGTGTCCTGTAAGGGAATCCTAAATTACAGAATAACATGTGAAAAAGCCAAAGACTTAAACTTCTGATTCAATAGGGATTTGCAGTTTTAACTAGTACTCTAGTACCCTAATTGATCATGATACATGAAGTTCCTTGGTTGCACTTCTAGGATTACCAATCAAAGTGCTAAACATATCAGGATCAATTAGAATAAATAAAGATATAATAAAAGAGAGAAATATAATACCAAAACCTTATTATCAAAGAGTAGAACATTTCATCCATAAATAAAAATCCAGACTTTGATTCAAGAATAACCAAATGTTGATGTCATCACCAAAGTTCATCTTTATTAAATAAATGGATTTAAAACTACCCAGGCATTATATCAGAAACTTATAGGGTAAAGGATATTCCAGAATTTGGAGATTTGTATTAGCTGGAAATGAACTTTTCTTAACATGATCTTAAATTAAGCATATTTCAAATACTCCTTTGACTTTAACAGTATTGTTATATGGTTTCTCTGTTTTGAGAAGAAATTAATAACTAAAACCAATATATTGCTGAGATATGAAAATGCTAATTAAAACACAGTGTATCTACTAGGAAATGATCTGGCTGTGATTATTTAGGATCCATTGATTGCCAAGGTTGTTGGCTAATTTAACTCGATAGGTAGATATCCTCCTTATCCACACTGCCCCCTTGGGACAATTTCCTGAAGTGTTAGTTCCTAAAAATCAGATAAATGATGAGTAAAATGTTAAATATTTGGCCAAAGGTGAACAAGTTATTCTAGTTCTGTGTGAAATCCTTCAAGCAGGACTAGGTACATAATTTGAAGGGTTCAGCATAAAATAAAATAAAAATGTAAGGTAACTTATTAAAAAATCTTAAAAATGTCAAAACAGCAATAGCAGGACACGAAACCAAGTGTGGGCCTCTGCTGAGAATGGAGGCTCTGTGCTATTGTACAGGCTGCCTGCTCAGAGCGCCAGCCCTACCACCCAGTGTATCGGAGCCTGGAATGTAGAAAATTCTTGGAATTTTGGAAAGATGGCTCAGTTGTTAACATTAAAAAATATAAGTGATATAGATGAAGATGATACATCCAAGAACCAGTTGGGAAAGTTGTGATAATTATGTGATTAAAACACATATTCTGATGGCTAGTGACATGCTACATATATTTACTGTGAAAGGGAATGTTGGGTGGCTTAATAGATATGGCTAATTGAAATGATTCTGAGTAGCATGTAGCATGCAGTTGGACTAGTTTCTACCACTAATTTGGAATTCAGCAGGATAATGTGAAGTCTTTTACTACTTAATTAAACTTTTGTAATGCCTGTTTAACCAAGATGAATAAAATACATAAATTGTATGAGGTGACATCTCATACACACAATAAAAGAGAAATGTAAAAATCAGAACAGTGGGTACATTAAACTGAGTCTGAATAATTGAAACCAATTTAATCATTTGAGATTTTATCCTAGCTGACGTAATACTGTAGCAGTTATATTCTAATTGTAACCTGTTTCATTTTACTCTGCCTTTGTAGTTAATTATTACAGTCAATTTGTAAAATGACATGGTTCCACATTTGCATAGGTCACTATTAAATAAATGAATAGCTGAAATTACTCTAGCATTGAAGTGTCAACTTTGGTAGAAGTCAAGAGGACTTCAAATGTTCTTGTAAAATCCCTTAATGTGTTAATGACCACTATTAAACTGCAATTAAAAGGCCAGGAAAATGCCTAAAACAGTTAATAGAAAAATAGCACAGACACAATTAAAATTATTCTGGAATTTTTTGACTGATAGAAAATAAAGTGGTAATCTGTAGAAGATGTAGAGTGAATCTATTTCCAACGGAAGGCAGATTTGACAGTTTAATGATAACAAATCACAGGCTGCCTTTTTGGGAAGCATTGCATGTCAGCTTGAAATTAACATCAGTAGTAAACAAGACAATGTGGTGACTTTACCTTGCATTTAAATTACTACTTATTATGTTACTAAATAATAGCTTTAAATGCTTTGGTGTCCAGGTTACTGATCTACGGTCTATCTGTATGAGATGAGGAGAGAAAGTACTGAAAGAGGATATGTTTAAATTTTTGTCATCTTAAATAAAGGATAACGGTGATGTCTTCACGGTATAGTCTTGTGAAGGTTGCCTGGAAACCTTTCCCTGACTCTGCTGTTCATCAAAACCCTAACGTTGCCATGAGAGCACTTCGTTCGGCATAGACATATTTCCAAGTATCAGGAATTGTAAGTTGAAAATATACCAGGAAAAGACTTACTGAGGATTATACATAAATACTCAACTCCGGAGAAACTTCTTAAACCAGAATGGATTGGACACTCCAACAAAAGATACTTATGCAAATTATAATCTGGGTAAAGGTTTTTATTTTTTTATTTTATATATATATATATATATATATATATATATATATATTATTGATTTTTTACAGAGAGAAAGGGAGAGAATAGAGAGCTAGAAACATTGATGAGAGTCATCAATCAGTTGCCTCTTGCACGCCCCCTACTGGGTATGTGCCCACAACCAATGTACATGCCCTTGACCAGAATCGAACCCAGGACCCTTCAGTCCACTGAGCCAAACTGGATTCGGGTTTTTTTTTTTTGGTTTTTTTTTTAATATTCTACCCGGATTATTTCTTCTTGACCCAGATTTCACAAAATGTGAAAATCACCTACATTTTTTTTTCTTTACTAAGTATAAAACATGGGTGTACCAAAATGCCTGTGCTAAAATTTACTTTATTACATTTGCCTATGGGCATGATGGCTAACTATAGTTGTAAATACAAATGAAAGAATCCACCAGTATAGTTATTAGGGTAACTTAAGTATGAATCCATCCATATACATATTTTTTTCCATATTTATTTTAATATTTCAGCCATAACTATTTTTTTGCCTTGAGTCATTTATATGATCCTAGTTCTATATTTAAATTCATATATAAATTTCATCATTATTTTAAGCAGACATATGTCCAAGATAAATTTATGGATAACACTAAATCCTTAATAATAGCAACTTATTCATCTCTGATCACTGATCTTAATGATTGGTAGAATATAACATTAGTGGTGTGCTTCAATGGTGCATAATATTTATATACTTTTAATGTCAACTACAGCAAAAATCACTTGACCCATATCTAAAATGTAACCAGTGGGGAAAGTTGCATTAAATACGCACTACCATAGAAATGTGTTATAGTAGCTTAAGAGAGAAACAAAATACCTATTTTACTAAGGCAACCAAAAATTAGAAATTCTTTAGGTGCGTCAATGTGAGGTTCCATACTGGAAGCACATGTTGATACACCATTTTGTAAATTCCGTAAAGGCCTAATGGCCAAAAGTTTTTAGGAGAACATTTGTAAGCAGTATAGCACTAAGTATATGAACTGAACATTTGAGAGTGAATATTTCAAAAGTGGTATGACCCCTCTTTAAAAGGTCATGGGAAAAATAGTTTGGGGCAATTATTAATTCCTCCCAAAGGGCACTTAAATTTTTTATATTGCATTGCTATTCAAATAGTAGCATATACATTTTCTAAAGTAAAATTATATTTTATAGGCAATTCTTATTACAAAAAAAAATATATTTTCTTACATTATAAGTTAACCTTAACAGCAAAACATTTTTCTTATAATTTTTGTCCTAAAAGAAAAATGAAAGAAGAAAAAGTCTAGAAGTTATTTCCATGTTTATAACTTGGCATATTTGAATCAGTGAAACAAAAGTGCCTATTGGAATGTCACTTTCCCCATGTACATAAAATGGCAATTGAACTAAGGTTATGCTGTTTTCTGTGTCTCAATCTCAGAAGCTTTCTGAAGAGCTGTTTAACTAACTGAAAGGCCTTCAGTCCCATGTATCACATTGCAAATCCATAAGGTGGAATAGGAGTAACTATTATCAATATAACTTTTTTTTGTAATTGCTGCACTCTATTATGAAAAAATTATATATATATATATATATATATATATATATATATATATATATATATATATATATAATTTATTTATTGCTAGAAACAACCTACACTGCACCAAGAGCAGGACGAAGAACAGAAATCAGGGCCTGGATTGGAAGTCTCCTGGGGAAAGTAGAGGAATATCAGGGATAGAAGAAATATCAGGGATAGAAGAAAAGGTACAGTGATTTTTTTCCAACCATTGTGCTGCAAGAAACTTTAAAACATGCAATAACAGACTATTTAGTCAGGGGCTCTGAACTCTTTTTCCTTAGCTTGTCAAGTAAAAAAAGACAGCAGCTGACACAATAGCCACCCAGTGTGAATTCCCTTTCTTGAACCATACATATATAGATCATATAATAGAATTGTATCTTATTCGTCATGTGACATAATAAGGTTAAATATGACTGGTTAATTCTTAGTACCAGAAATTCTTATATATAAATATAGGCACCTACTTTTTAAAAAAGTCACTTTGGATCAAAAGGGTAGGTAATTACTATTATTATTTTTATAAATCAACATTATGCCTATGTATTTTTTTCAGATGGGCAAAAAAAAAAAACTATGTTGTTGTGCTGTAGGATTTTAGTAATTCTTTTAGGTGTGCCATGAAGTGAAAAAGGTTGAAAATCGCTGGTCTAGTCTATTACCAAACTACTGGTATCCTTAATGAGCCAACTTCAAGAAAAAAGTAGACAGGTAGTGGGATAGGGAAGCATTGATAAGATTTAATATTCAGATGATTCATTTCTATAGGAAGATGTTTTCATTGAGAATAGTTCCTCGGTAGTTTATTTTTCTGTCAGAGAGCAGCCCTAATCAGATTAAGAAATGTCCCCTACCAATGGAGGTCTGCGAAGTGCCTTTTAGTCATCCATAAAAAAAGGATTGAAGGTACTTTGGTCAAAAAGTGTGAGGGATGAGGCCTCTGAATTGAAAGTATATATTTTTTGAAGTATTTTCAATCAAATAGTTGACAGTCCTTCATGTAATTCCTTATAAAGTGCCATAATAATTTAAAGATATACTCATTTATTCAACCATTTATCCTATACATATAACCTTATCTATACTAATAAAAGGGTAATATGCTAATTAGACTGGAGAGACAGGTGTCTTCCAGATGTCCTTTTGGACACAATGGAAAGTACATAGCCATAAAAAGAAGAAAACCTTACTTTTTGTGAGAACATAGACGGACCTGAAGAGTATTATGCTAATTGAATAAGCCAATTAGAGAAAGGTAAATATCATATTATTTTACTTATATGTGGAATATAATGAACAATTAAACAATCAAACAAAATAGAAACAGACTCATAGAAATGGAGAACAGAGTGACAGCTATTAAGGTGGTGGAAGATAGAAGGTCTAAGTGGACAAGGAGAGAAGATTAAGCAAAAACAAACAAATAATAACAATAGCAACAAAAACCACCCAAAACTCATAGACACAGACAATAGTATGTTGATTACCAGAGGGATAGCAGGTGGGGGGAAGTAGAAGAAGAGAAAGGGATGATAAATGGTGCGGGAAAGAGACCAGGCCTAGGGTAGTGAACACACAAGATAACATATAGATAATGTATTATAGAATTGTGCACTTGAAAGGTACATTATTTTATGAATCAACCTCACCCCAATAAATTCAATTTTAAAAGATTAGGTTCAAGTACTCCAGCTGTATAACTATGGGAAGGTTTAACTTCAAATAATGACACTCCTATTAACTTACATAGTTTTAAACACTGTAAAATTATCATTTTAACATAAACTTTCACTAAAATTTGAACGTCTTCATTTTTTTTAAATGAAAGTTTTGATTAATTTTTATTCTGTGATAAATTGTTTTATTGTTCATTTAGAAGTATTCTTTTTGCTTAAGTTTCAGAAGGAATGCTTTTAAATCAGCAATTACTTTGAATGCATTAGAATGATTTAGTTGCTCATATTGTTAGAAAAGTATCTAGGTCCTAAACAAAAAAGAAGTAATTGTGAAGTTGAGGAAATGTAGATCTATTTAAAGCTGAGATGACAGTTGTTGAGCATTGTGATGTATCATCTTGACATGAACTGAATGATGTATATTAGTGACTGACAGCAGCAATGTCAGGATTTACATTATCGCACACACAAACTTCATGGGAACATGCTATTAGCACCCACAGTAAGCAGTGATGAGTAATGAGATAAAAATTGACAATGTCAATAGCCATAAGTCCTCACAGTCAGGAATAATGAACTGCTCGTGTATACATAAAGGTGTGTGTTCATAGACATATACATAATGAAATATACCTTTCATGCTTTCCATCAAAATTAAATTTTGTATTGTAATACATGCTCAATCCCTAAGTGGCAAAGTTAATGTTGATGTGGATTAAATGTATGCTATATTTGCCGCAAAGCATTATGTCAAAGGTAGTGTTCTTTTAGAGATGGGAAGATCTGAAATATATGCTTTTCCTACCTTACATTTAAAAATGACCAAAATATATATATTTTTATTTTTCTAACTTCTTCTCTTTTGTTCTGTGCTAATAGTTAACCTTCTGTACACTTGATCTAGAAGTGCTCTAAGCATTAGATAAAAAGTATTTTTCTTTTTATCATGCTCTCTCATATATTAGAATTTTTTATAATTTAGAAAGAATGACATATTAGACTCAGAATTTTCTTTAGAAATTCAAATTTATAAGAGAAAAATAGTAATGATTAAGTATGCAAAAACCTAAGTAATTTTAGTACATTTAACAATGCTTTGAAAATCATGCTATGAAAGTAAAATTTAACACTTTGTTGTGAGTGTATACGAAGACTCTGGTTTGTGCACATTCTTCAGGCAATAACTTTATATTCTCTGCCCACTTAATCTTTATTTTTTAAAGAAAATATATTAAAAACCTTGTAGACCCCTCTCATAGTTGCTAAGACATCTAAGGTCAACAAAGGCACTGCACTGAGTTCTGTGGAGTGGTCACCCTGCACCAGCACGCCGTGAAATCTGATGAACAGCCGAGAGCGGGGAGCGGGGAGCGGGGAGAGGCAAGGCCCACAGTGCTACTCGGTGACAAGGAGGAGGACAGGGCGCTGCCCCTGCAGTCCAGCGGGCACAGGGACGGAGCAGTCTCACCACCAGAAAGCCTCAGTGATCAAAATACAACATGGCCAGAAGACAAGGACTTTCTAATCCAAAGAAACATTCAGCTTTTGGCAGTTAAGTAAAGTAGATTACTACTTCCTTACAAAAAAATTGTTGTGAATTCTTTTTACTTCCTCTCTGGTGGAGTAATAGAGTTGCTGGGCTATCAGAGAAAAAACATACACTTCATAATGAGTTAACTTCAAGCCAACCACACACATACATACACACACACACACACACACACACACACACACATACTTGGATTAACATTTTCACCATTTTCCCTTAGATAAAGATGTAATGAATAGTTATTTTAAAAATCATGGTGTTTTTTTTATATATTTAAAAGTATTCCTTTAGCTTTATTGCTATATTTCAAATATTATGTATACCAATTAACACATTTATTTTTCTATTATGTATTCTCAGTATATATTTACAATTAGTAAAAATTATATTTTATATATAAAATGTAAATTGTGTAGACCAAACTAAAATTTTTCATTGATTCATTATTGGTATATATATATATATATATATATACACACACTGAGTGGCCAGATTATTATGGTCTCTGAACACATAATAATCTGGCCACTCAATAATTAAATATATATATATTGATATATATATATTGATATATATATTTTTTTTTTAGACCCAGTGCATGACTTTGTGCATGGGTGGGATCCAGCCAGCCTGGCCAGAGGGAGGGGAATGGGTAGTTGGCCAACCTGCCTGCTGGTCAAACACCTGGTCCAGGGGACAATTTGCATATTAGCCTTTTATTATATAGGATATACACTGAGTGGCCAGATTATTATACATTCAGAGATCACAATAATCTGGCCATTCAGTATATATGTGCGTGTGTGTGTGTGTGTGTGTGTGTGTGTGTGTGTGTGTGTATGTATATATATACATTTTATATGTCCATGCATATCATCTCTCTTTTGTCTATACTTGCTTTGTAGTTCTCACCTATAATGAAGTTATCCTCTGGTTCAGCTCTCATATCAAAGAGACTAATTACAGGTGTTTTTAGCAAAGCTGCAATTTTTGGTTTGAAAATTACATAAAGAAAGCTACCATTCAAAAGTTCAATATGGGGCAGGGGGTGGGGTGGGTTAGAAGGGATGAGTGGGGAAAAGGGGACATATGTAATTCTTTCAACAATAAAGATTTAATTAAATAATAAAATTTTAAAAAGAAATCACAATATATAATAAAATTAAAAGTTCACATATTTTTTTAAAAGTTAAATATGCTAACAGAGGGAAATTATGAATAAATATGTCATTCTTAAAACATGAAAATAAAAAGAAAAAATATATAGATGCAATATATTTCATGAGAGAAAACAATAGTTAGGTTATGGTGAGGAAATTGTCTTCTTTTTAGATATTTTACATAGTTCTTTCTGTTCCTCAAGAAAAATATTTCCAGAATAATTTTTAAGATTTGTAATACTTGTTTTATGTAAAACTTATAAATGCTGCCATCTCGTTCCACATGGATTAATTTTGTAGAGTGAATAAATTAATTAAGCCATTTAAAATATGTGCAACTATTGTGAACTGAAATAATCAGGAAGTTAATTTTATTAGTATTAATTTATTAATTTAGAAGTTTATGTTTTGCTCATTTTTATGTACAGAGTTTATGTTTGTTTGTTTTTTAATCAATCTTTATTGTTCATATTATTACAAAGGTTCCTCTTTTCTTCCCCCCTCCACCAGGTTCCCACCCCACCCCTGCTCCCTCCCCACCCCCCATTGTCCTCATCAGTAGGTGCACAGTTTATGTTCAGTCTCTTCCTCCCTCCACCACTCCCCCTTTCCCCGAGAACAGTCAGTCCACTCCCCTCCCATATTGCCAACTCTACTACAATGAACAGCTATTCTTGTTCATCAGGTGTCTCAATCTCCTTCTTTTTGTTGTTGTTGTTGTTTTTTTTTTTTTTAATTAATAAACTTTTACACTTCTAAGAATAAATTTTAAAATCTAATAATTTTAAACCTTGGGTTTTTTTGTGTGTTTTTTTTTTTTCTTTTCTTTCTCTTTTCTTTTTTCTGCCCTGGGAATTGAGAAGCAAATTTGTTTACATGTAAACTTGCCCTTAGGCTATCAAAAGGTGTAGCCATTCAAGTGTAAATGGACACATTGTTTAAAGATAGCTGCTGGTAGAGTTTATGTTTTAATATTTGATTTTGAATGTATCAGGATTATTAAAAGTACACTTTTCCCTGAATGAGATTTTAGTGAGTTTAGCAAAAAATAATAATAATCTGAATTCTTTTTAATTCACTTAATTTTATGACTACTTATGTTAACTTGACATCTCTCATGCATTTTTTTTAATTTCAGCTTGCTTTATTTCAAGTATATTTTATTCTAATGCACAGATAATTCTTTGGTGAATGTCTATTAAATCCAGTATTTCAGTTGCTTTTCTGTGTTCTCAAACTTAAAATAACAAAGGAAGATAAACTTAACAGTATTTTTTCAAATTCATGACATTTATACATCCACTTGTGCAAGGCATTTTGTTTTGATTTACTTTGGTTTCTCTAACAGACTTTCAGGTGTGTAATTCTTATTATATAAATGAAAACTGTCTCAACTTTGAATAGTATCTCTTTTTTTATGGGTCCACTTACATATCAAAAGTATATCCTTTCACACACTTACTCGAGCTGATCAGCATGTAGTTTATTTTGCTTTCATTGTTATACATTTAAATAACCCTTGCGCGTGAATTTTAGTTTGGTCTTATATTTTGCTTATTGCACTTAACATAAAGCATTGAATATGAAAGCTAGCATATCTGAGTTTCTGGAAATAGAAATAGTCTTGCTTGTGAGTGTATTTGGTTTTAAAGAGGAATTTTGCTGTGCAAAAATATAAGTATATATGTGAATATATTATAAATGAAAGTATAGGTGTGTGCATGCATGTGTGTGTGTAGATATGAAATAAAAAGACTTCTAGGTGCACTGCCCTAGTAACTTCAACCACAGCATTTATACAGTTTGACACACCTGTACATGCTGACAATGTATTTGTATGATAAGCAATATTATTTGTTTTCTCTGATCTCCTTTCCCAGTTCTCAAACATTGCTATGTGTGTGTATATTTGCGTGACAACATGCATATATTTAATACTGCTGCATTTGTGCATGCTATTGGAATCGCTTTAAGTGCAAAATAAAACTGCTAGATACAATATTTTAATATATAATTAGTAAGATTAAAAGAAATACACTTTATGAGTAGAACATATGTGTATATACTCAAAAGGACTAACAAGTCTAATATCAGACGTTTTGAGGAAAAATGCATTTGCTTTAAATATGTTAAATAGACATTGTTCTTGAGTCTGCAGTATTTGAAGAGAGTTTTGTTTGTATATGTTGTATATTTTTGTTTTAGACCTTGTTTGAAATCTCTGAAAAATGATAATCATAAGAACTACTATTTATGTATCAGGGAATGTGCTATGTACTTTTCATGCATTATTTCATTTAATCTCTAACCACAAAGCTGTGAGTTAGATATTATTATCCTTACCTTATAAGACGGTTAAGAATTCACTGAATGTGACACAGTCACTAAGCAACAGATGCAAATGTCAAACCGAAGTTTATGCTCTAAGTATTATATTATTCAGCATACATTAGAAATAACTGAAGTTTACCCTCCAGGATTTCTAATAGGAATGCTGTTTGTTCTGATTGGGAAAAAATAAAAAAATAGAATAGAATAAAACTATCATTCTATATTAAATGAGACACAAATAGATATTGCTTTATTCCCTTCCTAAGAATGTCTGCTGGGATACAGAAAATCAGAATTTCCAACTTTACTCCAAGAGTCTATTAAGACATACATTTTTGGATTCAAAGTTCATGGTAATATAAATTCCATTATATATAAATTAGAGGCCCAGTGCATGAAATTTGTGCACTGGGAAGGAGGGTCCCTCACCCCAGCTTGCCTCCTCTCACAAACCTATTCATTGAGTTTTGAAAAGTAGCAAAATAAGCACTGTGCAAAAGAATTAAATTGCATTTAAAATCCTCTGCACCTACTGTGTGTAAGAAATTGTGCTGGTGCTTAATAATGCATTGAAATTTACATGAACACATATAAAATATTTTTAAAATAATATTTAAAAACTAGAAGCCCAGTGCTTGCATTCATGCACCAGTGGGGTCCCTCGGCCTGGCCTGTGGAATCAGATTGAAACCAGCTCTCTGACATCCCCCAGGGGTCCTGGATTGCAAGACGCTGCAGGCCAGGCCGAGGGACCCCACTGGTGCTCAACTGGGGCCGGGGAGGGATTCAAGAAGTTGGCCAGCTGAGGAGGGACCAGGGAGGGCTCCAGGGCATGTCCAGCCCATCTTTCTCAGTCCTGATTGGCCAGATTCCAGCAGCAAGCTAACTTACTGGTTGGAACGTCTGCCCCCTGGTGGTCAGTGCACATCATAGTGAGTGGTTGAGTGGCCATAACATATCATTAGCATATTATTCTTTGATTGGTTGAACAGCAGACCAGTTGACCTGACACTTAGCATATTAGGCTTT
This sequence comes from Pipistrellus kuhlii, assembly GCF_014108245.1. Taxonomy (NCBI): domain Eukaryota; kingdom Metazoa; phylum Chordata; class Mammalia; order Chiroptera; family Vespertilionidae; genus Pipistrellus; species Pipistrellus kuhlii. The sequence continues at coordinate 2,295,074 of NW_023425405.1, forward strand.
TATTATATAGGATATGATACAGTTTTAAAAGGCATATTCGCAAGTATTTCAAAAGCTTGATAGAATCAGAAAACACTCTGTGTGGAAGATTTAAAATGGCAGCAGAGTAAGTAGATGCTACACGAACATGCTCCCAGAAACAAACTGGAAAATACAGAAAAACTTCCTGAATAATCAATCGAAAACTCCCAGGAGAGAACCCTGATGACCAAGGACCACAAGTAGAGACCACATAGAGACTGTTTTTCTTGAAATATTTAAAAAAAAATAAAAAAGCAGCTTGATAGAATCAGAAGTTCATATTTTGAAATATAACAATATTCTCAAAACTTCTAGTTTCTGTTTTACTTCAGAACCACTTTAGAACTTTTTGAAAATTCATATCAAGTGGTTATATTTAAATCGCAGAATTAAATTTGTGAAATATTTCCTCTCAAAGGAATTGTCATTAAGTATTATATCATATAGCACTCTGTGTATGACTTGCCCACCATGTTCTCTTTTTTTTCTTTTTTATACAATTTAATCGCAGTTGCTTTTACAAAAACACCTATTTTATATGTGGTCTACACTACTTTGGTTAAATTAGAAGTGCAAAATACTTGTGTCATTTAGCATATACATCTTGCCTACTCTCTAACCAATGTTCACTGCAGACATGCTAATGTGAATATCCTTTTTAAATTATAGCTTTTGACAAAATATTTTTGTGAAAATTTACTTCTAGAAAATATTATTTTTTTTTCATTAATAAGTTCATTACCATCATTCTCTTTTTATATATGAGGCCAGAGACACAGTGGGAGTTGAGTGTGGGGCTATCTTTCAATAGTTTCAGCTTGCTAGCAGTACAGGCATTATATTCAAAGTTACTAATTGCCCTTAGCACACACCTCTTCTTGTCCTCAAAACAAGAACTTACTTAAAGAAAGAAAACAATCTTGACCCTTTTAATAATATTTAAACTTCTGCGAGTTATAAAATCATTACCTCCATGTTTTGTCTGCTCCTTGTCCTTAGCGGTATTTAAAATAATACAATCCTATGCATTGAAGTGTGAAAGCTAAGATTTTTTTTTTTTACATTTTTTCCTTAAACCTGTCTAAAATAACTTATTTTAAGTAATGATTTCCTGATGTCAATGATCAGAGCAACAAACTTGGGTGTATATTTGTGTATTATTGATATAAATGTTTTAAAGATAGTCCACAACTATCGTTAACATTAATGTGCAAAGCTAGTAAGAATGCACATCCATCTTGTAGGTAAATCTGTGTTGCTCTGTATCCTTGTGAGAGAGTGCATCTATCCAGAGACAAGTGAGCTTGGCTAACAATGAAAAATGAGATCAGACTCCACCAACAAGAAAGAAAATGAATAATCTTACTTTGGATTGTTAGAAGAATAAAATTACTTGTAACAGCCATAACTTAAATACTATTTTTGCTTAATAAGATACTTGCTGTCCATTATAAGAAATAAAAATAATCCTATTTTTTTCTGACATTACCCATTTGTCCATAAACATTTTATTGTAATTGTATATGTCATATGTAAATATAAATCTTCCACAATAGTAATCCCTATTATGATTAAGCAATCGTTATGTGTTTAGTTAAATAATCCTCTACATACCCTGCCAGGCAGATAGTTCCATCCCCGTTAATATGGACGTGAAAGACAAAGTTCTGAGGTGATGGATGTGTCTCCAGGATTTCTGGACAGGTAGTAGCAAGATACTTTGAATCCAGGGTTTCTTGGTTCACTCCATGGGCCACAGTGACTTCCCCCAATCCTAAAACACCCTCCTTTCTACCTGCTCTCAGAATCTCTTTTAGTTTTAGTAACCAGAAGGTGAAGATTACTAGAAGTAAAATTCTGTATGTCTAGCCTTCAGCACATTGCAGTGAAATGTTAACTCAAGTACCACAAAAATGTGCATTATCATCTATTTTATTCTAATCCAACATTATCCAGAAAGGTAATTAACTAATTCATGCTAAGACATAAATGACTATTAATAGTATTCTTGCCCTCTGCCTTCCTATTAAACTATCTGAATAATTTCCAGAAGGACTGCTTTCAAAGTAGAACATGGTAGCCCAATGATTATCTGATTAATAGAGGCAAATAACAAAGGGAACCAAATATCAGGTCTAGTAATAATTAATGTAGTTTTTAAACATTCGTTTAAAATCTTGCTTGGCGTTGACTTGTATTGACATAACCTTCAAACACATGGTATCTACAGAACATGTGAAGTGCAATTAACAAGTTTTGCTTGAAAAAGTTTGTGTTCGGTTTGGTTTTTGTTGCAAAACTAGGGCTAAGAAGATGGCAGATGAAGAGCATATTCGGCACTACATGCTTTACGAGTTCCAATTAGGAAGAAAAGCAAGTGAGGCTGCAAAAAACATCTGTAGTGCTCTTGGTCAGGATGCAGTTAGCGCCAGAAAATGCCATCGTTGGTTTGAGAAATTTCGCGAGGGAAATTTTTCGTTAGATGACAAGAGTGGTCAAGGCCGTGTGTCCAATTTTGATCAAGAAGCTCTTCAAGCTCTTTTGGTGCAAAATCCTCAAATTACCCAACAAGAACTTGTGACAACTTTAAATTGTTCACAAAAAACAATTTCCAATCAATTGCGTGCACTTGTCAAAGTCCAAAAGTTTAGAAAATGGGTTCCTCATGAGTTGACCGACAACAACCGTAATCAAAGAGTCACAATTTGCAGTTCGCTCCTCTCTCGTCAAAACCGTTTGCCGTTTTTAGAGCAAATTGTTACCGGAGATGAAAAATGGGTGCTGTATGTTAATTTGAAAAGGCGGCCTCAATGGTTGGACAAAAATGAGGCTCCGCAGCCCACGCCAAAACCTGACTTGCATGCGAAAAAAGTGATGTTGTGTGTTTGGTGGAATTTTAAAGGAATTCTTCATTATGAACTTTTACCATCTAACCAAACCATTACAAGTGCAGTGTATAGTGCCCAATTGGAAAGGTTAGCCCAAGCTTTAAGAGAAAAAGAACCCGCACTGATTAATCGGAAGGGCATAATTCTTCACCACGATAACGCACGAACACATACTGCAAGAATCACTGCTGAAAAACTGCACCAGTTGGAATGGGAAGTTCTCCCTCAACCTGCATATTCTCCTGATATTGCCCCTTCCGATTACCATTTGTTTCGTTCTTTGCAAAACTTTCTTCTTGGAAAAAAATTTAATAATGAAGAATGCCTCAAAAATGCATTGACCGAATTTTTTGCATCAAAATCACAAGAATTTTACAACAGAGGGATTAAAATGCTTCCTGAGCATTGGGCACAAGTAGTAGAAAACAACGGCAACTATATTGTTGATTAAATTTTGTTGTATTGTTTAAATAAATTTGATTTTAAAAAGTATTAGAAAACGACATTAATTATTACTAGACCTAATACAATAATTCCAGGAAATATTGCTTAGTATTACCTGGGATTAGTAGTAATAAAAGACAGTTGAAAATATACCATAAAGCCACAAAACTTGGCTTTAATTGAGTAATTTAGATGAAAATCTTACATTCATTGATATATCTATATAACTTTGTCTCTGCACATATGTATATACACACACACCACACTAGAGAGCAATCTGTCTCTCAACCTCTCTCTTACACACACACACACACACACACACACACACACACACACGTATGTATATGTATGCATATGCATGCTTATGAACGATAAATACACAATATACAGATGATGCATTACAGAACTGAACACTAAGAAGCTATATAATTTTATTAACTAATGCCACCCCAATATATCAAAGCCTATAATCATTCAGTCTTATTATATGGAGTTAGGAATGCCACAAATCAGATAATATCCTTCAAATGTAAGATTTATATAACAAAATCCATTGTAGCACTATAAGGCAAGTTTTTCCTACCAGAATGGCTATCATCAATGAAACACCAATCAGAAAGAATATATGTACCCCCATGTTCATAATAACATTAATTACAACAGGCAAGATCTGGAAGGAGCCCAAGTGTCCATCAGCAAGGTACATTTACAAGATGGAATACTACAGAGCTGTAAAAAAGAAGGAAATCTTACCTTTTGCAACAACATGGATAGACTTGGAGAGTATTATATGCAAAGTGAAATAAGCCAGTCTGAGGAAGACAAATACTATGTGATTCCAATATGTACAATTTAATGAACAAAATAGACTGACACACAAAATAGGTCCAAAGACATAAAGGTATGGAACAGACTGAGAGCTCTCAGAGGGAAGGGATGAGGGCGGGAAGAGATTAACCAAAGAATTTATATGCATATATACATAGCCCATGGACACAGACACTAGTGCAGTGAAAACCTGTGATGGGGCAGGGACCTAGTGGAGAGACAAAGGGGGCACATGAGAGACATCTGAAATGTACTATCAACAATAAAAATAAAATTAAAAAAATAAGTCAATCATTCAGACAACAAATAACAAGTGTTGGCGAGGATGTGGAGAAAAGAGAACCCTCATGCATTGTTGGTGGGAATGAAAATTGGTACAGCCACTATGGAAAGCAGTACAGAGTTTTCTCAAAAAATTAAAAATGGAACTGCCTTATGACACAGTGATTCTACTTCTAGGAATATTTCTGAAGAAAACCAAAACACTAATTTGAAAGAACATATTTACCTCTATGATCGCCGTAGCATTTGTAATCGGCAAGATACAAAAGTAGCCCAAGTGACCATCAGTAGGAGTGGATAAAAACACAGTACATTTACACAATAAAATATTATGTGGCTGTAAATAAAAAGGAACTCTTACCTTTAGAGAATTATAGATGGACATGGAGAATACTAAGCTAAGGGAAATAAGATAATCATACAAATACCATATGACTTCACTTATAGTAGTATGTGGAATCTAATGAACAAAGCAAAACAGAAACATACTCAGAGATACAGAGAACAGACTGACAGCTGTCAGGCAGGGGAAAGAGATATGGGACTGGGTGAAAAGGTGAAGAGATTAAGAAAAAAACTCATAAACACAGACAACAGTATGGTGATTACTAGAGGAAAAGCAGGTTGGTGGGAGGTAGAAAAGGGTAAAGGGGGCATAAATGGTGTCAGAAAGACACTTGACAGAACAATGAATACACAATATACAGACGATGCATTACAGAACTGGACACTAAGAAGCTATATAATTTTATTAACTAATGCCACCTCAATAAATTAAATAAAATTTGTAAAATGACAGGTGTTAGACAAATCCTCAAAATCAGTGTTAAGAGAACGTTCCACTGAATCTACTTTTTAACCATTGCCAACATTTGATGGCATAATTATTATATAAAGGTGATAGGATAATTTCTTGCCATTAAAATATAATTTTATTTACATTACATATGTTATAAGTAACATATGTCAGAAAAAATATTACTAAGTGTAAAATAAAAAGAGTATGTTTTCGCTGGTTTTGTTGATGACAATTTGTCATATAGGCTTGAATTTCCAGATGGAGGTGTCATTCTGAAAGTCATTACTGGAGAATGAGATAATTAACTGAATTAAAAATCTGTGTCTTCCCTTCTCTGGTGCTAAACATGTTTTGCCTTTTTTTTTTTTTTTTTTTTTAAATAATGTCTGTCCACTTAAACTAAATTGCTTTGATTGAAAGTAAAAATTAGGTTTTCTCATAAATAAACTCAGAAAAACATGTTCCCCAATAAGCATAACTTTTAGTTCCTGGAATTCAGAGTTCTTTATATCTCAACAATATCATGGTAAAGATTTGATTTTGAGCTTTTTCTTCAATTTTGCTTCTCCTAGTTATACAAATTTCCATCTGGAATCACACAGGAGTGTTAGGAAGACATTTCATGTGCTTAAAGCTAGACAAACTCAGGGGTATGTTGTGAACAGAATTCTGAATCACAATTGGGATTGTTAACTTTTTCCAAAATAGCATTCATAATGTTTACTGGGAACAAACAGTAGACGTGTATATACAGATTTTAGTTTTATAAACAAGGCAGAGTAATATGCTTAAGAAAATAAAAAAGCCTCAGTATACAGTTCGGATTAAGGACCACTGCTCAATTCTAGCTCAAGTATGGAGTATTTAGATGACAGATATATCAATGGCTAAATATATGAATGGATGGATGGGTGGATGGATGATTGATTGATAGTTACACACACAAAGGGAAGAATCATTTAGTATGGTTTTTAAATTTTGGTTAAATTTAACAGTGGATTTATATTTCTTAACTTAGAGATATAAAATATGATAAGGTACCTGTAAAGGTGCTTATGTTTTTAAAATATTTAAATTTTAGACAAAAGACTAATTGTAATTTGCACAATATATCTTTAAATAGGATTTTCTCTAGAGTGATGATAAAAAAAAAAACCTCATATTTCATACATTTTTAAACTGGACACTTATTAGTCATCAATCAATATGCAATTGTGACTTTTATAATCCAATATAATAGAAGCCTAATATACTAAGTATCCGGACATCCATTCAACCAATCAAAGCATAATATGCTAATGATAAGATAAGACCACTCAACCACTCACTATGACATGCACTGACCACCAGGGGGCAGGCACTCCGACTGGTAGGTTAGCCTGCTACTGGGGTCTGGCTGACTGGGACTGAGCGAGATGGACTAGACACACCCTGAAGCCCACCCACAGTCCTTTCCCGGTTCACCAACCTCCCACATCCTGGCCCCAATTGTGCACTGGGGGGGTCCTCAGCCTGGCCTGCGCCCTTGTGCAATCCAGGACCCCTCAGAAGATGTTGAAGAGCTGGTTTCAGCCCGATCCCACAGGCCTGGCAGAATTCATGCACAGGGCTCTAGGATAATATAATATTCAAGGCTTTAATTATTATGTTATGGAAACCCAAGTTATGTATGGAAAAGTAATTCAGTTAGGTCAGTCAACCCTACCAGATAACCAACCATCAGGATCTTTCCATGAGAGAAGATAGATTAGAGTGGTGGGAACCAGGTGAAAGGATAGAGGAAGACAGAGAGATGACAATAAGTTTGTGCTTGTTTTTACTTTAATCTTTAGTAACTAAGCCTTCCAAAGTAAACAAGGGTGGCAATTCAATGCAAGCAAAACATTTTGGGGACACTGGCTGAGTTAAATTAGGCTGTTTTGCCAAAGCCACTAGCTTGCTCTCCTAAAGCATCAAGCTACAATCTGAGATCAGAAGAGAGGCTGTGCGTTGAAAAGGCCCACCTTCCTCAGGCTTTCCTCACTGCTCCCAACTTCTCTCTTATCTGCTTCTCAAAATTCCCAATGCTTTCCTCCCTCTCTCCCTTGCTCTATCTTTTTCCTCCCTCCCTCCTTCCCTTCCTTCTTTTCCTTATCAGCCCAAACTCCAGGGTATTCCCTTGCCACAGAGTATAGTCTTAGCTAGCAGCTTCTTACTGGACCACAGTTATGTGGCCTATCATGGTTCATGGCCAGAACCCAAATGGAAAACGCTGGTAGCACTGGCTAAATTTCACCATTGTTTGGTCTGTGGTATTAACATATCTTAGGTTTAGCAACTAACCCTCACTCTTCTCAGATTGTCACCTTTGTCATTTATCTCTGTCCTTTCTCTATCCTTTAAAGGTCATTTACAAGTCAGTAAATCAATATTTATGTGCAATGTTTTTTAACATAGAAACTTCTGGAAATGTCATTAAATAATTTTTCCCAAAAGAAGTTCTACCATCCATATGGAAGGTCATTAGAGAATATTACATTTGGGTTCGGCTGTCAGTGGGAACTATCTACCACTTATTTGGCTGTAAAATGTCAAAGAAATTTTGGAAAAGTAATTTATGTTTTATCCTAACATAGTTATATTTATCTCTAAATAATTTTTTCTCCTTATTACCAGTAAATATATTCCTTTAGAAGAATATTAGTCAAGATAACAGTGAATCATACCATTGAGCTGGACAATAATCTTTTCTAAGGTTCTGACAGGTTCTGATACAATATAAATTTCTTTTCACTATGACCAGAATGATGAAATTGAGAGGAATGAACTAAAATGCCATGAGCCATATTTTCCTTCTTATCCTCATAACTGGAAATAATCATTCTGCCAATTTATTTAGATATATGAGAACACACGTTTGCTACATCAGAGCAATTTTCAAGTTTACACACAACATAAATGCCAACTTTGAGAAAATTAAGAAAGATTTTTAGAAGTTATTTTCACTTTCCCACTCATTTCTATTCGTCACCTCTTTCTGGAATAGAAAAAAATATATTTTTGCACCTAAGTCCTTTTTGATGATGTTTAATGCAGTTTATCCTTCTGACTCTCGGTAGTTAAAATCTTTTCTAAAACAAATAAACAAGTTGCAGATTCTAAATACTATTATTAAATAGTTAAAAAGAAAATGAAGACTGAGAATGACTTGAAGGCCAAATCTCCTCTGGATTTCTAAGGAGTAAGCAAAGCCACTTCCAGCAACTGTAAATAACTGGGATAAAAATCAAAGAAAAATTATTCCAAATTGGTTGGATAATGGCAAATCTTTTGGCTCTCTTCAACCTCTCAAAGAGAGTTTCAAATTAGAGTCTGACTATGATACTTGAAGTATTTGTTGATGGGAAAAAAAATACAATGACTAGTATACAAAGGAAATTGAGCCCCAGTCAGTGTAGCTCAGTTAGTTGGAACATCATCCCGCACACCAAAGGACCATGGGTCCGATTCCTGGTCAAGGCACATGCCTGGGTTTCAAGTTCAGTCCTGGATGGGGCATGTGCAAGAGGCATTCGATCGATTTTTCTCTCACATATCAATTTCTCTCCCCTCCTCTCTCTAAAATCAATAAGATATCCTTGTTTGAGGATTAAAAAGATAAAAAGATGAAATGGTATCATGCTCTCTGCAGAAACTCTAAATTGGTCTCTAATCATTTATATAAATTTCATGCAACTATTTACCATCCCGATAAATAAAAAATGAACATTTAGCATAGTGACTGCATCAACAAGTGTCACCTGTGCTGCCTCTGACCAACCTAAATACTTTTCCTTAAAAAAAAAATCTGCCTATTAGGCAAGAAAAAAAAATCACCAAACTATAACAGAATGTAGCCTACAGCCCTGTGCCATTTCCAGGAAAAGGGTATAGTATTCTAATGGAGCAAAATTTATTTCTGTTCTGTTGGTCAAGTCGATTATTTGAACATTAGTGGTTGTGTAAATTATTTGGCTGAAGAAAGAGGTTGAAGAAAGTTTTAGAGTCAGAATCAGGAAAACAGAGGGTGAATGTGCTTTCTGTTCCCACCTAGCTACAGGAAAAGTGTTCTAAGTCCCTCCTAATCCTATGATATGAAACCACATGGAATTTTTACTCTAGCTCTTTCATAAAGATGGGTTTGTCCAGGTAATTTCCCTGTTCGGTAGTGTCCTCTATTCAAATCTATAGCTTTCATCGACATGATACTAATACGATCCAGGCACAATACCACAAAGCACAATTTGCAGCAGCACAATAGAATCAAATTTGCTCGTTACCAGTTTTGTTCCTTTCAGTTGAAAGCTGACACAGCCAAGGGAGTATGCTAGTTCGAAGATTATGTTGGAAACTGGAAAATGGGGTAAGAATCATCTCAACCTCAAAACCTCAGTTGAAACCATCTGACTGAAACCATAGCAAATAGGTGAATTTATATCTGTCATTTAGTACCTTGAGAAATTAGAGACTCACAACCGTGGTATTTCTGATTGTTTCTGTATTTTTATACAAGTACAGGCACAGGAATGAAATCACAGTCAGAGCTGGAGGATACTAAGTTTGCTGGATGCAATTAAAAAATACATAATTACCACTGAAGTCACTTAGCAAAAGAACGCAGACCGGCTCTACTTTGGGAGTCTGCAC